>NC_081405.1:74555591-74673091 GCF_030272615.1 Cryptomeria japonica
AATATAGGGATTGGCTGGCTGTCGTTAGGCTGCTGTGTGTGTGCTAGTTATGCTCTCCTTTAGGCTTGTTGTGTATTCTGGGTCAACCCCCTAGCTTTGACTGCTTTATTATCAAAAACATCTGTAATGCAAATACCAATAAAAATTATGAATCTCTATTTAATGTAAATAATATTTAATATCTAACTCATTATATACTTCAATTAAATTTTTTTAATGATCTAAAATTAACCAATAATTGACAAGAGTACAACCTATTAATGATTTGGAATCAACCAATAACTAAAAAGACTACAATCCTATCTAGAAGACTAATCTACACATACTATGCAATCCAAGTTACAAGCATAATTGAAAGGAGATTTGGTTTAAATCAAAATCAAGATCAAGAATTTATATCAATTTATGCTCATTAATACTTAAGGTACATGTAAAACTCCCCACACCCATTCTCTATTTGAATCAGAAAAAATATAATTCATTTACATAATACATTATATATTCATTATATTTTAATAAATTATTTATTTTAATGATCTAAAGCTAACCAATGATTGAAAGGAGTACAATCTATTGATGATCTAAAATCAACCAATAACTAAAAAGACTACAATCCTATCTAAAGGACTAATCTACACATATTATACAATCCAAATTAAAAAAAGATTTGGTTTAAAGCATTTAAAACAAATTATATATCAATTTATGCACACTAATACTCAAAGTAGGTGCAAAACCCCCCAAACCCATTAAGTCCATTTGAATAAGTGGTACGGATAACAAGGAAAAATATAACCCATTCACATAGTACACTTCTGTAGTCCTTATCTAAAATTATATGAGTATTAATGTTGTATACGCAATAGGGGACTTTATAGTAAGGCTAAAGATCTGTTGTTTAACTTATGTTATCTACTCAACCTACTCTATAAGTACGATGTCAAAGCAAAATGGAGAAGTTGGGGTTAGTTTTAGCGGTTCACGTAACCCATGATAAGGACGTGAAGTTAATCTATTGTGTATACAATGTTTGCATTATTGGCGATCCCTCCAAGTAAAGGGAGTCATTTTCAAAGTGTTGACGTCCCACCAAGAGAACAAAACAAAATGAGCGTCCCCATCTAAACACTACATACCTAGTGGGGGGTAATTATTAAGTCAAATACCATGGTGAGACATTTTGTCAAGCATCTAGAAGGGGACCCTCTTTTTCAGGAATCTAACACTGTGAGAACGTTCATTTGGTGTGGTGGGGTAACAGGGGTAGCCCACCACACCAATACCCCACCACATCAATACCCCACCACATCAAGTGACTTAGGATGTTAGGGTAGTCTAGAGGTTTGAGATTATGGACCACTCAAAATTATTTGAAGTTTTGGACACTGTTTTTGCTATCATAGCAAGTGATCCAGAGTACCAAGGGTAGTCATTTAAAGGTTTTGAGATTGTGGACCACTCAGAACTATCTCAAGCGTTGGACACTTTTTTGCTATCACACCTAGTGACCCATGGTACCAGGATAGCCTAGAGGTTTGAGATTATGGACCACTCAAAAACATCTCAAGTGTTGGACATTGTTTTTGCCACCACACCAAGTGGCCCAGGGTACCAGGGTAGCCCAGAGGTTTGAGATTATGGACCACTCAAAACCATCTTAAGTGTTGGACATTGTTTTTGCTACCACACCAAGTGACCCAAGTACCAAGGTAGCCCAGAGGTTTGAGATTATGGACCACTCAAAACCATCTAAAGTGCTGGACATTGTTTTTTGGGTATCGATTTGAAGAGATCACTAGAGTTAGGGTTTAAATATTGTTTTTCTTTAAATTTAGTCTGATTGTTAGGGTTATGTTTTGTGTATGATGGTGTGGATTCTTCTTTCTTTACTATTTCATGGTTGATATTTATATTAGAAACACAAATATGATCACAGTAAAACATTTTGGTGACATTCCTAGAGTTAAGATAATTAATTGGGGTTTCCCCCTTGCCCCCTTACATATTAGTTATTGTCTTTCTTCAATGTCTTTCGAATGACACGATTGGGTCCATTTTGTCAAGTAGAAAAAAATTCGTAGTTGACTTTCGTCATTTCTCTTCAGTGAGATATTTCTAATAATCAACTTCTTGACATGAAGAACAAAATACTGAATGTATAATTAGGATTTAGTGGTTGCCATATGGATGATCCAAACCTGATGATAGAGACCATTCACCCACCTTTAACTTTATGAAGCTTGTTACTTGGTTCAAATTTCTTGTTATCTATTTAGCAGTTAAGAACTTGAAACTTTGTTATTTCTTTTTTAGACTATTTGTTAAATGTCAATTTTTGGAAGATTGCTTGATATTTTAACACTTGTTTTTTGGAAGTTTGACCTTATCTAATTTTAAGACGTGGTATCATTCCATTCATTTTTCTAAAATAGTCCATGAGCTAGTATAGATATCTTAAATATATCCATTCTAAAAAATATCAAGAGATATTAATATTAAGCTATTTCATTTACTCAAAGAGATTTTTTATTTTAGAATTATTTTGTTTACTAGGTACATACATGAACACGCAAATTTAGTTGTGTGTCATTCAATACTCCCCCTTGCCCCCTTACATACTAGTCATTGCCTTTCTTCAATGTCTTCTTAGTGACACGATTGGGCCCATTTTGTCGAGTAGGAAAAAAAAATTAGTTGATTTTGACCATTTCTCTTCAATGAGATATTTCTAATAATCAACTTCTTGACAAGCAAAACGGAAAAATGAATGTATGATCAAGAGTAAGTGATTGCCAAATGAAGGATCCAAACCCGATGATAGAGACCCTTCACTCACCTTTATCTTAATAACTCTTGTTACTTTGTTCTCATTTCTTGTTATCTATTTATTTTAAGAATTTTAGACTTTGTTATTTCCATTTTAGACTATTTGTTAAATGTTAATTTGTTGTAGCTTTCTTGATATTTTAAAACTTTCTTTTCTTGAGTTTGACCTTACCCACTTTTAAGATGTGGTACCATTCCATCCATTTTTTAAAAATAGTCTATGAACTAGTATAAATATCTTATTTATGTCCAATTAAAAAAAGTTAAGAGGTATTAGTTTTAAGTTATTTCATTACTTAAAAAATATTTTTATTTTACTTTAGAATTATTTTGTTTACTACATACATACATGAACACTTAAATATTTATTTTTATTTAAGAATTATCTTATTTTATCCACATTATCAACTTTCTTTTTTTATTTCAAGATGTTATTTGATAATATGCACCCGTTTTACTTTTGCACGTGACTTTTAATTTCACTTATTAACAAAAAGATAATGATCCCCTATTAACAAAAAACAATAGTGTAGACCTTATTCATAAAATAAATTTAAAAATTTTACTTTTAAATAAGCTTACAATCATTACTTTCATAATTCTTTTGTTTTGTTTCCCCTTTGAAAAGTGCAAAAAATATTATATATTTATATGTTACTTTTTAATAGTTCCATTTGTCTCTATTATTATATATTTTAAAATTTTGATGTCTCTATATTTAAAAAATAAACGTTGAGTTTCACATAGTTTTATTTCACTTTCTTTTACAATCACTATATTAGGTGTTTCTTCCCTTGTAAGTGACGTCTTTCAACATAATTATATGTAATATTATAAGAATTTATTTCATAAAATAATTTATTTATTTTCAATGGGCACTTGGTATGTTGGTGAAGTTGAAAGGTTCTTAATGAGCCCACCAAGGATCAAGTGGGTAGCTAAAAGACTTTGTGGATGAAAAATCTTTCATCAAAAAAATAATAATAATAAATTTGTCTTATTTTGCAAATTTAAACATAAACAAATAATATATTGAATTTTATAGATTTATTTATTTATATATTTTGTTGTTTTGGTAAACATCTTGATCTTGAATCATTTAGCAAGTTGTCAGTATAAGCAAATTGAATCATAGGGGTACAAATAATCAATCTCTTTCAACTTGATGCCAAGGGTTAAAGGATATCTATTCTACTAAAGTCTCGATGTAACCCCATCTTCGTCTCATATAATGTTGAAAATTCTTACATTTATCAAAACTTAATTCCATCTAGGGGAAGCGTACCAGTAGCCATCATAGCTAACTTCGCACACCCACAAATTCTAAATGATACATTGAATTTTTCCATTTTTTTCGGTTCTATGCATGCAACTTAACTGCTTATAGCTATTGTTCTAGGTTCTGGGTGGTAACGATGCATGCTATGGGATCCATTATACACTCAAGGGTAAAAAAGTACACATTTCAAAGTGTCACTCGATACCTATTCAAATATGCCCCCAATAACCGCGCACTTAAAATTGCCAATACTTGGGTACCAATAATTGTATACAAATAGGCCAATTATAATCCAAAAATGATAAAAAAATAAATGACTATTGATAATGTGAAATTTATTAATAGAATTTTCTTTTTTTTTTTAAATTAATAATTAAAAAATTAGATGTGCAAAGAGTGAAAAATTATTCAACTTCACAAAATTTTATTTCTACATATCTTTATATAAGTAAAACTATTAGCTCACATAAATATTTCTTGATTTACCTTTTATTATGAATATCTACTTCATTCAAAAAAATTGGTGCTTGTCACGGAAACTGTTTACCGTATATTACAAATAGTAAGGAATCGTAATTGTGAATAACACGACAGGATAAGACCACGGTCACATCAGTTTAATTTGTAGTACAATTCTTTAATTTGTAGCCCCCCAACTTTTTGACCTTGTACCGCCAGAATTAATTTGAGCAGTGCGGAAATAGGAAATACAATAGAGATAGCATTAAAATTTATTTTTCAAAACTACGGAAAAAAGTATGATGTGATGGTGAATATAAATTACCTAGCCCTTTTATCCATGTCTTCAATTTTATGTTTTCTATCAGATTAAAATTTTATAATATATTAACTAATTTGGAAGATGTGTAAAATTTATATAAATTGACTATTTTTTATATTAAAAGATATTTATTTATTTATTTATGGATAAGTTAAAGGAGTTTTATAATGTGAGTTTATAAGGTATAATGCTTGTTGAAGGTTTTGTAGATGGGGTGGCAAGTTAAGCACGTGTGATCTCGAGACAAACTTTATGGTTAAGTGTATGTTTGAGTCAGAGTGGTACTAGGAGGATGGGTGATCTTTGAAAATGTCGTAATGTTTATCCTTATGACCATCACCTAGATGCAATGAGTGCTAAGTGGATCATTTATGCTTTTCAGAGATGGGTTCGTGTAAATTAGTTTTGTGAATATTGTTGAATGAGTTTGACTTCAAAACTACATTGTTGAATCATTGAGCCCATGTCTCATACTCGTACTAATTGTATACACCTAAAAATGGTCTGAAGATAATTAATTGAATAAGCAATTATTTAATTAATCCCTCTTCCTAATTCAATTGAATAAGCAATTATTTAATTAATCCCTCTTCCTAATTTAATTGAATTCATTAGCAATTTGATTGAATTTTCCCTTTCATGTACTTATTAATAAATCTAAGGATTTATTTAATAGGTTCGTTTCAATAGTCCCCTTTGATTAATTAATTCAAATTAATTAATCCTCCCTCCATCTTAATCAATTCTTCTAATCCCCTAATTAATTAAAACAAATCAATTTATGAGTTGTTGAAAATTAATTAGTCTTTTCCTATTATTTGAATTTTTAAATTCAAATTACCCACATGCCTCCTAACTTCTAACCACCTAACCTAACCATCCCTCTAACCTAACCCATTCCACCTAACCTTGGGTTTAACTAACCATATCCTATCTTGCACATTCTAACCTCCTTATCCTAACCTCCTATGGTGTGGATATTCTCCCCTTGAGATACATGGCACTTTGGCCACATGTCTCCTCTCTTGGACACTTGCCCTCTTATGAGCAAGGCTCCTTGACACTTGTCACCACAAAGATGACAAGTGTCCCTTCCTCCAACCTCTTCTCCAACCTCCTCCAATTTCACCCTTGATATCTTCAGACTCAATCTTGACCGTTGATTCCTGCCACCTCACCCCTGGCCTTGGAAATCCTATAAATATCCCCCATTTTGGAGCACAAAGGATCCCATCTCATTATCAATTTAGGCATTGTCACTATAGGCATATCCATTTTAGCATATCATTTGAGCATTGTTATTATAGGCAATTGCATCTTAGATCTAGTTTAATTTGATCATTTTCTAGCATAATTGTTGAATCATGTAGCTTAATCAATCTCTTTTCTAGCTTAATTGCATCATCATCATAGCTTAATCATGCATATCATTAGCTTAATTAGACTTTTGGATCAATCTAGCATAATCAATCTCATCTAGTTTGCATATCCTCACCATTTCAAATCCTCCATCTAGGTGTAGTCAAGTCACTGGGATTGCTTATCTAGATCTGAGAGCAAATCCATACTCGCATCTCTTAAGAGGTGATAGGTCGCTTTGTCATGGTTTATCTTTCATTTGCTTTTAATTTGCTAACCATGCTTGTAATGATCTATTGAGTGTTTGTGTTGCAGCTACATGCACCACACTTCAAAGGCACGACATTTTGACGCCCACCATGGGGCCAAAAATCTCATTTTTCGCCTCTTAGCATCATCAAATTTTCAATGTAGCAGGTTTCTGGTCGGGTCTGATTCAGAATCTCGTACGAGTTCCTTTGCATTATCGTACGAGTAAATTTGCATTATCGTACGAGTTTCTTTGTTTACTCGTACGAGAATGCGAGAATACTTGTACGAGCAGGTGAGATTACTCGTACGAAATTATGCTTATGTGTTTTCAAAATAGATTACATTTTAGGGCTTTCATGCTTCGATTTGGCTATTACTAATGCTAACCCTAGTCTGTTTGTGAAATTTTCTAGCAGCCTAACTGGTTTTTGCAGGACGATTGTCGAATATTATGCTTGTCAAAGCTTCATTTCATCAAAACAACATGACTACTAACGTATCTGTTTTGCAGGTTGCCTAAGGAGAACTCAACCAAACTTTGTGTCTTCTTTAAGTTTTCTAGGCACACTTATTTTTCTAATGGTAAATGAATATCTTGTTTTCTATGCTTGAGAAGTTGTCTAAAAGGTAGGAGAGTATGCTCTTGTCCATTTGGACAAACAAAAATCCCGACCCTTGAAGTGATTCTATGTTTGAGATTTGATTACCTTTAGCGGGCTTGTCACAGTGGGAAAAAGTAATCACCCTGTGAGAATGACCCAAGTGAGTACAGCTCGACCTAAGTTTTCCGACTCACTCTAAAAAATAGGCCTCTTGGGATTAAAGTCTCAAAGGATGGGATTATTTAAGTTTTCTCTTTTGAGATCTCTCATATCATACATTTAGTAGGGCCTCGCGGTCTCAATCATGCTTGTGTGACTACTTCTTGTTTCAGTACCTTGTAGGGCTATAGGCCTCAATCGCGCTTGCGCGACTGCAAGGGGTAATTTCAAACGAAAACCCTTACTATGAACCCTAAGATAGAAGCTATCTGATTCACCTCTGAAAGGGGGATAATCTTTGTGCAAGAGAGATAGTAACTCTCCCAAGACACTTGCCATATCGTGCCCCTGTTAGCGTTTGGAGTCGGATAATACAACGTTGAGAATCCATTGCGTGAGACTCAATGGCCACATTCTGATTAGCTATTGGGTGTGTACCTAAGTTTGCAAGCAAAGGTTTTCTCTCTCAACCAACTTCCTTAGGATTTAGCGTGTTGTGCTTGAGGTCACTTATCATATCACGTGTTTGTTGTGTCTTCATCCCTGAAATAGAAAATCAGACATCTAAAACTGGAAAAAAGAAGCAAAACATCAAACTTCATTGATCAAAAATCTGTCCAAACAAATTTTTTGTCTTTGTTTTGTTCTCAGTCGTACGAGTTTTCTAGTTTGTCGTACGAAAAATCTAGTTTATTGTCTGGTTTGGTGAGAATTGTCATACGAGTCAGTTTAGCATAGGATTTTGTGTTATCTTTTGTCATCTGGTTCTGTGAGAAAGCTCCTACGAGTTTATGCATTTGTTGTGCGAGATTTGTAGTTTGTCATATGAGCCTGTCTAAATTGTCGTCCGGGGCTGTATAAAATGTCGTACAAATTTCTGTCTTTGTCAGTCCAGAGCTGTCTTCTTGCATGTCTTTTTCAGATCTGTCATGTTTGCTTGATCAATTTACAGTGAGCATAAACACCTGATATTTGTCATTTTGTGCTTAGATTGTCTTCTTGGATCGCTTGGTCAAGTTATCATCTGTCAAATCGGATTCTAGAAATAGACACCTCAAGATTTTCTAGTATTCGCCTTCAACAAGTTCAAGATCTAAACATCTCAAAGTGCATTATCACCCTCTTTGATAAACTGATCACTCAAAACATAGTTTCTCATCAGGATCTATCATCATCTATCACGAAACTGCAACGTTTGGTCAAGACAACCTTGTCCCATATTGTAGGATATATCATTCCTATTGGACTTGGTTTTATCAAAATCATCATCATTGCACTCCAAAACTAAAGATTGAAAAACTTGCAAACTTTTAAACACTTGGTTCATCTTTTCGTGTCATATCACTCTATCACATTTACATTGACGGTTGATCACTTATCGAAACAAATTTTAGACAATCGAATCCTTGCACAATATCTAACACACGTGTATGCCTGTTTTAACTAGAGCACAGAGATGGAAGATCGTAGAACGGAAATCAAAACATTGGAAATAACTGAAGATTATAAAAACATGGAACCCAAAAATGAAATACAAGAAGAAGGGGAAATAATAGAACAACATCTCCAAGAAATCAAACATGATCCTAAATTCTATAAATTTATGGTGAAAATATTGGAGGGAGAAAAAGAAAAATACTTCCTAATGTTAGCTAAATCTGGTGCTACACTCCCCCAAGATTTTGATGTGAGAAAATTAGCACAAAAGAGAAGTGAATCTTCCCCTGATAATGAACGACATGAGGATATTTTTGGTCTCAAAATTAATGACACATCAATTCCTGATAACACAAGAACTAATGAGGAAACTTCCATTCCCAAAAAGGATGATGTAGAAATTCTCAACCATGTCAAATCTAATGAAGACACAAGAAGGGGTCGAGATGACACAAGAAGAGATCAAGATCATACTAGAACACACACTCATGGTCATACAAGGACAAATCATGTTGATAATCCTATCACAACTCTTACACAACAAATACAAACACTGCAAACACAAATTCAGGATATGCAGAGAGGAACTCTTAGAAGATACTCACTTCAAGAAATATGTCCTTACCCCTTTGATAGAAATCTAAACATGATATCATTTCCTACAGGTTGTGAAACTCCTTGATACGATAAATAAATATAATGGAAGCACTGATCCCCAGGATCATATACGAGAATTTTGCACGCTGAGTATGGAGTTTGCACATGAGGATACCTACCTGATGTGATTATTTCCAAAAAGATTAAGTGGACTAGCTATGGAACGGTTCTCCAAACTTCCACCTGGAATTAGATCATTCAAAGAATTGGTGGATAAGTTTGTTTCACAATACTCTTACAATATTCAACATGAGGAAACAATGCTCGATTTATGTAATACTAAACAAAAGAGTGGAGAACTTTTCATGACGTTTCTACAGAGATGGAGACAATTAGCTTCACGGTATCCTTGAACGGTGACGAAATATGAGAAGATAGACATATTCATTGACAACCTAAATGGACAAATGAGTTATCATCTAAAAATGCAATGCCATCAAAACTTTGAAAATATGATTGATAATGGTATTAGAATGGAAGAAGTTATGGTAAAGAAGGGTGAGTTGAAGCTATACAAAGAAGGTGTTAATCCTCCTAACAACAATGTTAGCAACAATAACAATGATAAGCCTAAATTTTGGAATAGAAATTGAAATATCGTCAATGATGGAATAGTGGAGAACAACAATGTAAAACCAAAACAACCAGTTTTCCATTTATCCACTCACTTAGCAGTAGCTCAACAAAACAACAATCACCAAAAAACAACTTTCAACAATTTCTTTCAAAGGAAATTTACAAACATTGGTGAACCACTTGGGTCAGCACTGAAGACACTTCTCGCAAACAAATTGATTACTTTGCTAGAAGGAAGGAACTACGAATCTCGAGTAAAACCATCTTGGTGGAATGATAACCATTATTGTGATTTCCATCGAAACAAGGGACATCACACAGATAATTGTCAGCGGTTGAAACATGTCATCCAAGATTTGATTGATAATGGAGTAATAACTGTGGATGGGCATACGACAAATGAATCTCATACAACTTTTGAAACTCCACTTCCAAACTATGAGAAGGGTGAATCATCAGCAACACATAATGGTAAGGGTAAAGCAAAGGTTAACTACGCTCATACATATGATAATATGGTAAATGTGATTGTAGTTAAAGAAAAGCAACATCAAGAACCTGTTCATGCTATCACAAGAAGCAAAGCTAGAGTTGTTTTTCTAGGTCCTACCACTAACATGTCATCCACTGCAAAACAATATAATCTAGTGGAGCAATTGTAGAAAATGCTCGCGCAAATATCCATCTTAGAACTTTTAAAGCTTTCACCTGCACACAAAAAAATTCTTGAACGAGAATTAGTAGATACAACAATGTCTAAAGATCTTGATATAGATCAATTCCAAACCATGGTGGGACACCTCACAACCCCTCACTGCTTATCATTCACCGAAGAAGATGACATGTCCTTGCAACATCCCCATAATGCTCCCTTGCATATTGAAGTCCTCATTCATAAGACGTGAGTTAAATGTGTCCTAATAGATGGTGGAGTTGGCTTAAACATTTATTCATTGAGTCTTGTTCATGCTCTAGGTTATTCAGAAGATGCAGTTGATCCCCGGAAAAGATCACCATCAAAGAATATGATGAAGAAGAGCGTCCCTTTAAAGGAATTGTGATGTTACCCATCAGAGTGGGACCTTTGTAGAAAGACACATCATGCCAAGTTATAGACTTGGACTTATCATACAACATACTCTTGGGAAGACCCTAGATACATGACATACAAGTTGTTCCATCAACATATCATCAGTGCCTAAAATTTCCCTACAATGGGTAGGAAATCATGATCTCAGTAGATTCAAATCCATTTCAGTACTGAGTAATCTCAAACTAGTTCAAGAGGTCATTGTTCCTCATAATAGGGAGGCATCATCTTCAAACACACAAACCAAAGAAAAATCATTTGCCTCAATTTTGTCAAGTATGAAAAAACAAATGCAGTTAAGAGATCGAGGGAATGGAGAATATTCAATATCACAATTACCACTCTCTCCTAAGTCCTATGGAAAACCATCAAACTCTAAACAATAACCACTTGTGAAACATCTTCCAATATTTGATGGAGCATTTGTTAGTGTTGGGACCTTATCAGAGGAAACAAAAGACAAAGATGTTCTACAGTGGCTATACAAGGATGAAGAAGTCCAACAAAAGATCAACAATGTCCACATACCCACTGAAAAGTATGGAAAAGGATTTAACATTCTTCAAAAAATGGGATACACTGGAACAAGCCCTATAGGAAAAAGAAAAGAAGGTATCTCAGAACCTATCCAACCTTACACTCAGCAGGCTACAAACAAAGCAGCCTTAAGGTATGGTCAAGTTACTCTACCAGAAGACACATCTTCTAGCCAACAACAAGAGGAATATGAAAACATACAAGAACAACTTGCAATTGAAAGGGAAGAAGCATTAGCAAAACAAAAAGCACAAGCAAACATGAAATGGAAAAAGAATCAAGCTTCAAATCAATAGGAAAAACAAACTAAAAGCACCTCCCAAGCAGCATTAACTCTCAATTAAAACAAGCACAAACCTAGTACTACTCAAGGAGAACTCATAGAAAGGTTGACATAACTCAATCTCAGTCCAGAAGAGGTTGAATATAAAAGAAGAAAAGATATAGCAAGAAAAGCAGAAGAAACAAATCAAACACTATATGAACAAATCTGTAGATTGTAAGCTGCAAGTAAGATAGATTCAAATGAATGGGAATGGGATTCCTATCACTCTAAAGAATCAGTTGAAGGAAATTTATTTGAAGAAGATGTAGGAGTCGATGTAGCTCACACGTATGTAGGGAAAATGTTAGGAACTAGCCCACTTGAATTAGAATCACATTCGGCTAACTTGGACTTAATCGAGGATGATCAGGAGCTCCTTGTGCGAGGTCATTCTGATGAGAGTACCATTCTAGACATTGACATACATATCGAAAACTTTGACACATCTATCATGACCCTTGATACCCTCAAAACATCTCAACCTGATGACCCCCTACCTCTAATCCACCCTGAACTTATTGATTGGGAAAATGAAAGACATACTGCCATTGATACCTTTCCTAATGATCATGCCATATCTGTATATCTTAATGCAATCAAACCTGTAACAACTTTCACTAGGAATTTCAACAACGCATCTTCCAATCAAGTGGGTGCCAAATCTCCTAGTCGCAAAAAGGAAAATAAAGAAAACAATATCAGGTCTAATGCTGAAAACCATTTCTTGGCAACATTAGATTAGGAAAAAGTAAAAACAAAGGACGCATCTAATGGTGAAAACCTCCTCAAGGCGCCAGAAGATGGGAGATTTGACACTTTACCTATGCACTATCAAGAAAGGTCATCTATTTTGATCGAACCAACAGAGGCCGTTAACATTGGGACAATAGAGCAACCAAAGATCCTACATCCAACAACTTCTCTGCCAGAACAAGAAATGCAACAATATATGGAATTCTTCAAACGATGGCAAATCAATTTTGCCTGGTCATATGCAGACATGTCGGCATTGGATCCAGAGCTTATTATCCATCACTTAAATGTCAGTCCAGGAGCGAAACCAGTTAAACATAAATTAAGGAAGATGCATCCACATATCGCTCTCCTAGTCAAAGCAGAACTAAAGAAATTACTAGATGTAGGATTCATTAGACCTGTGGCTTATCCTCAATGGGTATCCAACATTGTTCATGTTTCCAAACCAGATAAAAGTATCAGAATATGCATAGACTTCAAAGATCTTAATAATGCATGTCCAAAGGATGACTTTCCTTTGCCTAACATTGACATCATTGTAGATTTAATTGTTGGACACTCCATGTTTTCTCTAATGAAAGGTTTCTCCAAATGCAATCAGATTAAAATAGCACCTGAAGATCAAGAAAAGATGACTTTCACATGTCTGTGGGGTACTTTCTGCTAGAATGTCATGCCCTTTGGACTAAAGAACGTGATAACTCAATGATGAACGAATAGTACCAAACTGGTACTGAGAGGGGGGGGGGGGTGGGTGAATCAGTATAGACAAAAACACACTCTTAAACCGGTTTGTCAGCAGACACTGTGCATTGACAGACAAACAGTAACACCGGTCCTTAAACAGAGTACAACCGGCAAAACCCAGAATAACTGAGATAAGCATAAACCAGTTGACACTTATCTTCTCATACAATCTAACACTTCATTTCCATTTTACCCTAATGCATGAACAGGTAATCTACCATCAAAGATATACATATAAGTAACTAGATCACCATGATTCACCGCTTGACAGAAAACAACATAGCATCACATGAAGAAGACATCACACATGACACACATATTTTTCACATGGAAACCCAACTGGGAAAAACCACGGTGGGGATGAATACCCACAAGCTTGTTTTCGAACTCTTTAGAAGTTCGCTCTGTTAGGAGCCTTGTCCAGTTAAAGACTGATACAATAGGTTCTGTTAGGAACCGATCCTGTTAGGGATCACCCGGTTAAGGGATGGCTAGAATACCCAGTGTGTGTGTGAAAAAGTGAACCTGTAGCTGCAAGCACAACACTTCAATTAAGTCATTATATGCATGGTTAGTAATCAATAATCAATAAGTAATAAACCATAACAAAGCGACCAATTGCCTTCTAAAAGATGCGAGTATAAGATTGCTCTCAGATTTTTATAAGCAATACCAGTGACTAGACTACACCAAGACGAAGGATTTAATCTATATGATATTAAGCTATATGGATGCAAGATGGATGAATAATTCAAGCAATAATTATCAATTCAAGCAACAATGGATGCAAGCAATAATGGATGTAAAATGGATGCAAATAATCTAAAAAGCACAATAATCTTTAATGACTCCAGAGCAAAATTAGCGTGATAATAATCTCCAAGCGTGTTCTCAAAAATCTCTAGGGTGAATTGGAATGAGAGCTGAAGACTGAATTTATAGAGAATCACAAGAGAAAAAGCTCAATTTAGGATTAATTGAAATAATTGAGAAATCATGTTCAGTTAACCTTGAGATAGATTCCAATTATAGTTTAATTGAAATGCATTCAAATTAGAAGTCCGAGTTGCATTGGAAAATAATAATAAATTAATTCCATGCGTATAGGATAAAAATAGATAATTCTTTAATTTATTCAAGAAAAAGGTCTTTTCAATGCAACTGAACTTCTTTTTCTGAAAAGCTTTGAGTTCCAATTTTAGAGAATAATTCAATTAAATTGCTTTTCTGATTTCAAGTTCTAAATTTAGAAAAAGAAATAATATCTCAAGTTTGATTTCTCTCTCAATTCAATTCTTTTTGTTTTATTTTCAATTCAACTCTTTGTAATAAATTAATTCATCTTTTGTATTAAATTAATCATTTTTGCATGATTGAATGACAAATTTATTAATTAATTAAATATGCAAGGATATTTAATAAATTAAAATGGGATAATTGATCAAAATGATAGTCTTGGAAATGATTTGCTTAATTAAATAAATATTTAATTAATATTGAGTAGTTGATTTGCCATGTGATTTTTGATAATTAAAGAATTAATAATGTGCTCAAGATTGATTTAATTGCCTTTGGTTAGGACCTTGGTGATGTTGTCGAGATTAGGGGCCCATGGTTTAGATGACCAATTTTAGGGTATTACACCCGGTTAAGGGTTAAACCCTATTAAAGGTTACCTTGTTAGAGGATTTCAAGAACTCAGTGGTTTTGAGTCACCTTGTTAAAGGATTTACAACAAGCCGGTTAAAGCTACCCTGTTAAGGGATTTTCCAACTTTTGAGGTGGTTAGAGATCAACAGGTATTACAATGATCTTGTAACAACACTCAATGTCAATGCAGATCCGCTTAAGCTCCTCTTCATCTTCTGCACTTACACTCTACAGGTATCACTTCTCTCCTCTGGTCTGGCAAGAATCACGTATCTCTTCTCTTGGATACACACACACAACTTTTTCCAACAACCTCAGAAAGAATCACAACATCAACCTTATAGGAAAATAGATAGGTCGGTAGCATAAACCCTAAACCCTAAACCTGTTAGGTTAAGGAATTCAAACGGTTCAATCCTGACCGTTGAGCACACTGCATTAAATGCAACAGTCTTGATCCAATCTCAAGACATTCTCCATTGTTTGTTTTCCACTGATTTCATGGCGGCTGATAACCCATCACACGTTATCACCGTTTACAGACTTCGCGCATTCTCGAGGTAGATAGGAACAATCTCCTTCATGCAAGATCCTTCACGCACATAAGGCTTACGTGGAAACATGATTTGTTCTTCGTTATCATGCTAACTCATCACACAAAGTCACCGGTTGAGCCACACAGGCTTGAAGCACTTCAACCGGAAACCTTGAAGTTGAGACTACCAACCGGTAGTCATACAACGATTCCATGTGTCGGTTCCCATAACCATATGCCGGTTCACCTTGAACAAACACACCGCTTCACTTTGGCACAAATGCCAGTTCACAGTGTTATACCGGTTCTCTTCTCTTCATCATATTGACATCAATGACAACACACAATGTCATTATGTCCTCATATCGGTTCACATAATGCCAACAATCTCCCCCTTTGGCATTGATGGCAATATACAAAGATATCTCTCCGCTTCACATCTTCTTCCCCAATTTTTGCAGATATCTTCTCCACTTCACATCTTCTCCCCCTTTGACAACAATGCCAAAGTGGAGGCACAAGCTGCCCTGTTCCATTATGTTGCTCCCCCTGAGGAGTAGCATCCTTCAACACATCAATCCAAAATAAATTTGACTATGCAATACCTGACTGATGTGGAGCATATGCCTTTAGTTTACCTCCTGAAGGGGCAACACCCCTAGTTCACCTCTTAAGTACATAAATGTAGCCTTTGGGAGAGGCTTGGTGAATATGTCCGCTAACTACTCCTTACTGGAAACATGTTCCAGTGCAATCTCTTTTCTTGAACCTTTTCCCTCAAGAAATGATACTTAAGCTCAAAGTGCTTGGTTCAAGAATGTAAAACCGGATTCTTGGAGATATTAATTGCACTAGTATTGTCACAAAATATACTTATCGGTTCAGATACAGGAACTTTGAAGCCATTTAATACATGCTTCATCCAAATTGTCTGATCGCAGTTCATGAAAGCTGCAACATACTCTGCTTCCACTGTAGACTGAGATATACAACTCTGCTTCTTACTCATCCATGAGACTAGTCTACCACCGAGAAAGAATGCACCACCGATTGTGCTTTTCCGGTCATCTACATTACCTGCCCAATCAGCATCTGTGTATACTTTTAAGTTGAAATCCTTGCTATATGGATACCACAATCCATAATCAATAGTTCCCTTCAGATACCTAAGAATCCGCTTGACTGCAACCAAGTGGGATTCTCTTGGGCTTTTCTAGAACCTTGCAGTAATGCCAACTGCATGTGCAATATCTGGTCTACTATGCACTACATAATGCAACTTACCAATCATTGATCGGCATTCCTTCTCATCAACCAATGCTGAGTCATCCTCTTTGGATAGTTTACAACCGGTCACCATTGGAGTACCAACCGGTTTGCTATCTTCCATGCCAAAGGTCTTCAACACCTCTTTGACATACTTGGACTGAGTGATAAAGATTCCATCTTTCATCTGCTGGATCTATAGTCCAATGAAGAACTTAATCTCCCCTATGAGTGACATCTCAAACTCTTTCTTCATCTCATCTGCAAACTCATGACTCATCTTGTCATCTCCACCAAAGATAATGTCATCAACAAATACCTCATAGATCAGGATCTGATCTCCTTCAGACTTCAAGTAGATATTGCTATCTTCACTTGTTCTCTCAAATCCAATCTTCACAAGATGGGAATGCAGACGTTCATACCAAGCTCTAGGTGCCTGCTTTAGACCATATAAGGCTTTATGTAGCCTACATACCATGTCACTATCTTGAAATAGGGCAAACCCATCTGGTTGCTCTATATACACCTCCTCTTCAGGTACACCATTTAGGAATGTAGATTTTACATCCATTTGATATACTTTGAAACCTTTAAAAGCTGCATATGCAAGAAGCATACGAACTCCTTCCAATCTGGCTACAGTAGCAAAGGTTTCTCCATAGTCTTCTCCTTCTTCTTGGGCATATCCTTTGCACACCAATCTGGCTTTGTTCCTAATCACCGTGCCATCCTCATTCAACTTATTTTTGAAGACCCATTTGGTACCAATGACATTTTTATGCTCTAGTCTGGGTACCAAAGACCATGTACCATTTTTCTCTATCTGGTCAAGTTCCTCTTCCATTGCCTTGATCCAGTCTTCATCTTTATGTGCCTCTTTGAATGATTTGGGCTCAAATTCAGAGATCATACATGAGTTTTCTCTGACCTTTCTTCTTGTAAGGATTCATGCATCCTTATCTCCTATGATCTGCTTAGGATCATGATTCAGCTTGACATACCGAGGAATGGTCTTGATAGATTCCTCTTGCTTTTATTCTTCATCCTCATCTCCATCAGTATCAACATCTACATCTGCCAATGTAGGAACACTGTTACTGGTACTCGGTTGACTGACAACCAGTTCCTAGAAGGTTACAACCAGTTCATTTACCGCTTGCTCACTGCCGGTTTCCTCCGTTTTCTCAGAGGTTTCATCAACTCTTACATTGATGCTTTCCATGATTCTCTGAGTCCTATTACTGAAACACTTGAGAGCTTTTCTCTTGGTGGAATACCCTAGGAATATTCCCTCATCACATTTCGCATTAAATTTGCTCTGGTGTTCACTCCTCTTGATGTAGCATTTGCTACCAAACACTCTAAAGTAGCTAACCACAGGTGTCCTACCGATCCAATACTCATAAGGAGTTTTATCCTTACCTTTCTTGATGAGTACCTAGTTCATTGTATAGGCTGCAGTGCTCACCGCTTCTCTCCAAAAGGTGTGGGCTACCTTTCCTTGAATCAACACAGTTCTAGCTGCTTCAACCACAGTCTGGTTATTCCTTTCTGCTAGGCCATTCTGTTGTGGAGTCTGGGGGGAAGATAGTTGTCTCTTGATGCCATGTTCTTCACAGTACTTGTTGAATTCACTGGAAGCGAATTCCCCTCCTTGATCAGTTCTCAGACACTTGATCCTTTTACCGCTTTCCTTCTCCACTAATGCTCTGAAAGCTTTGAACTTTACAAAAGCTTCAGACTTATCTTTCAAGAATGTGACCCACATCATTCTTGAGCAGTCATCAGTGAGAATCATGAAGTACCTATCACCCTACACACTCCTAGTTTTCATAGGACCACACAAATCAGTATGCACAAGATCAAGCAAATTGTCACCAGTAAAAGATTTACCTTTAAAGGTTGAGGAAGACATTTTCCCCAATTGACACTCTCTGCACAAGGTATTATCCGGTTTGCTTAGCACCGACAACCCTCTAACTGCCTTGATCTTACTAGCCTTCACAATGTTATCAAAGTTTACATGGCAGAGTCTCCTATGCCATATCCAACTATCATCAAATTTAGCCATAAGACATGTACTTATATTTGCATTTAGCTGAAATAGGTTACCTTTGGTCTGCATGCCGGTGGCCACCAATTCACCATTCTTTCCTTTGATTCAGCACACTCCATTCTTGAATTCCAGAGTGAGACCACTATCATTCAGCTGGGCAACACTCAGAAGGTTGTGTCTGAGACCATCAACCCAATACACATTGTCAGCACTACTCTTTCCATTCAGAGAGATGGAGCCTCTGCCTTTGACCATGCATGGTGAATCATTACCAAAGCAAACCACACCACCATCATACTCTTCCAAGGATAGAAAATTGCTCCGGTCACCAGTCATATGGTGAGAGTAGCCACTGTCAATAATCCACTCATTGGAATTATCAAACTAGGAGACAAGAGCCTTCTTGTCTGACACATATTCCTTGATAGCAACAAACACAATATCTTCATTTTCTTCATATTTTGATTCCTCATCCGTGACACCTTTATCAGCTTCCACAAAATAGTTTCTTCGGTTTCCTCCTTTGAATTTCTTGAACCTTTCTGGTTTGTCCTTGTTGTCGCCATTAGGACAATTTACAACAATATGTCCTATCCAGTTACAAGAAAAGCATTTCAAAGGAAGCTTACCTCTGTATTTGCCGGTTCCTTTAGGAAGTTTCCTGGCAAGGAGAGCTTCAAATGCCATCAGAATCTCCTCATTATCCATTTCTCTGCTCTGTCTTGGTTCACCACTGGTGCTAGCTTCTTTTCCTTTTCTGGATGGTACAACAAAAGCTTTAAAAGCTGATTTAGTCTTTTGAACACTGCCATCAAAACTATTTAGCTCATAGGCTGTCAACTTTGCAATGATGGAGTCTAGGGATACCTTAGTCTTGTCTATTGATCTCAGCTTCTGAATAACAACAACCCTTATTGCATAGACTGGTAATAAGGATCTCAGGACTTTGCTTACCACAGTGGAATCTTCTATTTTACCACCTACACTCTTGATATCTCCAACAACGATTTTGATTCTTATTCCATACTATTGAATGGTCTCATCTTCAACCATCCGCATGTCTTCAAACTTCCCTCTAAGGCTTTCTTCCTTAGCTTGTTTTACATGCTCATCACCGCCATAGATATTTTTAAGACTATCCCATACCTCTTTGGGATTTACCTTGTCTAGGACATCAATAAACTCAATGTTAGATAAACTACTAATTAGGGCTTCCATGACTTGCCCATTCTCTCGCATCTCTCTCTTTTGGTCATTAGTGAGAGTACCGATAGGGGCAACATAGGCATTCTCAACATAGCTCCAGTGTTGAGCACCCATGCTTCTGATGTATATCTTCATTCTGTCTTTCCATATACTAAAATTTTCTCTGTTAAACTTTGGACCTTCCCTCTTCATCATTAGACTGGGATCTTTACCTCAAGCGGTTAAGCTTATAACACAGAGGACCTGGAGGATGCTCTGATATCAATTGATAACTCAATGATGAATGGATAGTACCAAACCGGTACTGAGAGGTGGGGGGGTGAATCAGTACAGATAAAAACACACTCTTAAACCGGTTTGTCAGCAGACACTGTGCATTGACAGACAAACAGTAACACCTGTCCTTAAACAGAGTACAATCGGCAAAACCTAGAATAACTAAGACAAGCATAAACCAGTTGACACTTATCTTCTCATACAATCTAACACTTCATTTCCATTTCACCCTAATGCATGAACAAGTAATCTACTATCAAAGATATACATATAAGCAACTAGATCACCATGATTTACCGCTTGATAGAAAACAACATAGCATCACATGAAGAAGACATCACACATGACACACATATTTTTCACATGGAAATCCAACTGGGAAAAACCACGGTGGGGATGAATACCCACAAGCTTGTTTTTGAACTCTTTAGAAGTCCGCTCGATTAGGAGCCTTGTCTGGTTAAAGACTGATACAATAGGTTCTGTTAGGAACCGATCCTGTTAGGGATCACCCGGTTAAGGGATGGCTAGAATACCCAGTTAAGGGTTAAACCCTGTTAAAGGTTACCTTGTTAGAGGATTTCAAGAACTCAGTGGTTTTGAGTCACCCTATTAAAGGATTTACAACAAGCCGGTTAAAGCTACCCTATTAAGGGATTTTCCAACTTTTGAGGTGGTTATAGATCAACGGGTATTACAATGATCTGGTAACAACACTCAATGCCAATGCAAATCCGCTTAAGCTCCTCTTCACCTTCTACACTTACACTCTACAGGTATCACTTCTCTCCTTTGGTCTCACAAGAATCACGTATCTCTTCTCTTGGATACACACACACAACTTTTTCCAACAACCTCATAAAGAATTACAACATTGACCTTATAGGAAAATAGATAGGTCGGTAGCATAAACCCTAAACCCTAAACCTGTTAGGTTAAGGAATTCAAACGATTCAATCCTGACCATTGAGCACACTGCATTAAATGCAACAGTCTTGATCCAATCTCAAGACATTCTCCATCATTCGTTTTCCACCAATTTCATGGCGGCTGATAACCCATCACATGTTATCACCGTTTACAGACTTTGCACATTCTCGAGGTAGATAGGAACAATCTCCTTCATGCAAGATCCTTCACTCACATAAGGCTTATGTGGCAACACGATCTGTTCTTTGTTATCATGCTAACTCATCACACAAAGTCACCGGTTGAGCCACACAGGCTTGAAGCACTTCAACTAGAAACCCTGAAGTTGAGACTACCAACCAGTAGTCATACAACGCTTCCATGTGCCGGTTCCCATAACCATATGTCGGTTCACCTTGAACAAACACACTGCTTCACTTTGGCACAAATGTCGATTCACAATGTTATACCGGTTCTCTTCTCTTCATCATATTGACATCAATGACAACACACAATGTCATTATGTCCTCATACCGGTTCACATAATGCCAACAAAACGTAGGTGCTACATATTAAAGAGCTATGCCAATGATATTCGATGACATGATGCATACATTCATGGAAGATTATGTGGATGACATATTGGCCAAATCATACAATAGAGAAGACCATATAGGAATACTAGAAAATATATTTGATAGGTTAGAACAATATATGCTATGACTCAATCCCAAGAAATGTGTCTTTGGTGTCACTTCAGGCAAGCTATTGGGATACATTGTTTCATCTAGAGGTATCAAAGTAGATCCAGCTAAGGTCAAAGTAATCATGGAAATGGCATCTCCCTAGAATATCAGTCAACTAAGATCACTTCAAGGAAGACTATAGTCAATTAGAAGATTTGTTGCTCAACTAGCCGATAAATGCCAACCATTTACTCATCTATTGCATAAAAATGCTACTTTCAGGTGGGACCATCAATGCGAGGATGCATTCAATAAGATCAAGGCCTATCTCATGCAACCATGCGTCCTAATGTCCCCAATTCCAGGAAAGCCATTGTTACTCTATGTATCAACCACCGAAGTATTATTAGGAGTCCTACTTGCACAATAGAACAATGAAGGAAAAGAAAGAGCCATCTACTACATCAACAGAACATTAGTAGGGTATGAGATCAACTATTCACCAACATAAAAAGCATGATTGGCAGTATTTTTTGCTTCTCAAAAATTAGGACACTATCTACTATCTCACTCCATCAAGTTGATTGCTAAAATTGATCCAATGAAGTATTTGCTCAGCAAGGCAACATATTAATAGGACGAATAGCAAAATGGATTATGATTCTAAGCGAGTTTGATATTGAGTATGTTGACAGAAAAGCTATAAAGGGGCCAGTCATTACAGACCAACTAGCAGAGGCACCACTTCAAGATGATCATCCTTTACAGATTGAGTTTCTTGATGTTGATATCCTAACAGTCACCACAAAAGCATGGCAATTATACTTTGATGGTTCATATACATAGTGTGGATTAGGAGCAGACATTCTATTCATCACGCCAGAAGGTCATACAATTCCAAAAGTGTACAAATTAAGTTTTCCATACACCAACAATACAACAGAATATGAAGCTTTGGTTACAGGTATCAAAATGGCTATAGAATGGAACATTACACAACTTCAAGTCTTTGGAGACTCTCAGCTCGTCATCAATCAAGTCAATGACGATTATTAAAACAAAGGATGAAAAGTTAATGCCTTATAAGAAGATGGTTGATGATGTCAAGAAATACTTTGTAGAAATAACTTTTCAACTGATTCCAAGGAATGACAACAAAGCAGCAGATGCCATGGCAACACTTGCTTCTCTACTTCACACATAGGAAAATCAAAAGCGTTACGAATTCCTAGTGGAAGATTTGTTTTACTCTACACATAATTGTCCTGATTCCCAAACTATCTATCACCTTATTGGGCATGATTCCTCTCGCTATGGCCAAACTTACACATATCTGAAAGATAATATCCCCCCTCCTGACTTATCAAAAAACCAAAAGAGAAACTTTATTCGCCAATCCTCCCATTATACTCTCATCACGAATACCCTTTTTAAACGAGGTTTGGACGGTACTCTTTTATGATGTCTCAAACAAGAAGAATCTGAGAAGGCCTTAAATAAAGCCCATAACGACATTTGTGGCACTCATTCAAGTGGTCTTACCCTTTCAAAAAAACTCATACGCTTGGTCTATTATTGGCCAACTATGGAATGAGATTCTTTTCATATAGCTAAAACATGCAAACAATGTCAGATCCATGGAAATTTGATTCATGCACCAGCACAAGAACTTCATGCTTTGGCAACATCTTGGCCTTTCTTCCAATGGGGTCTTGATCTAGTAGGAAAGATAAATCCTTCTTCATCCAATGGTCACAAATTCATCCTTCTAGCTACAAAATATTTCACAAAATGGATTGAGGTAGTAACTCTCATCAATATCACAGGAAAACAAATTGCCGCATTTATCTTGAACTACATTATTTGTCGCTATGGAATACCCATGACCATTATCACTAATAATGGGTGACCGTTCAAGAACCAAGATGTAGAAGAACTATGTGAGAAATTCAAGATCCAACACAGATTTTCAACACCCTACTATCCACAAGGGAATGGGAAAGCAGAGGCATCAAACAAAACCATTCTCAAAATCCTCAAAAAGACCGTGAATGATGCTGGAAGAGATTGGCATATTCAATTGAACCCTGCTCTATGGGCCTACCATACCAGTATCCACACACCAACAAGTGCCACACCTTTCTCTCTTGTCTATGGATCAGAAACAATACTGCCAATAGAAGTGGAGATATCTTCTCTATGAGTATCATTAAAAGGCCTTATCTCAGATGAAGAACAATGAGTATCTAGATTGCAAGAGTTAGAATTGATCCATGAACAAAGACAAAATGCCTTTGATCATTTAAAGGTCTATCAACAAATAATGTATCGTAGTTACAATCACAAGGTCAAACCGAGAGCATTTGAAGCTGGGAAACTAGTACTAAAAGAAAATCCACACAACCAAGCAGATCGATAAAAAAAAGGGAAGTTTGAACCAAACTGGTTAAGTCCATTTGTGGTCACAACAATATTTGGGTCAAGAGCATATCAGCTATCAACACAGGATGGGGATCAACTCGAGGAACCCATCAATAACATGCATCTGAAGAAGTTTTATGTCTGAAAAAGCAGAAAATCCAAAAACAGTGAAAAAGCAGAAAATACAAAAACAGTGTAAAACAAACAAAAAAAATTTAAAAAATCAAATTTGAGAAAAAGTGCAATAAAAATAGATGGTGAAAACTTGGCAAACAGGCGGTATCTGTCTGCTAGCTTTTCCTTCTATTAGTTCATGCATCCTTCCACTTGCATTCATTTTTCGTCAGCGCTGTTCATATCTATAATAAGCCTTTGTACATATGCAGGAATCACAGGTGATTTCTCACCATGGTTTGGATCATTGGGTATGTCATAATGACTTTGTTTCTAGGTTGGGGATGAAATCCTGAACCTAGCTAGGGGCAAAATTATCGACCATTTTGAGCTAATCAAATAGGTAGAACAATAGTCAAGCAACTCTTGTCAAGTGAAAAACTAAGACACATCCAACATTGAACACGAGATCAAATTGTCCACCATCAAAAATCACATGTCAGTCTAAGCACACCACACACTTTTCAATGGATGATATCTTTTGGATAATGATTTTAACATGATTGTTCAACTTTTCTATCTTGATTTTCGCTATTATGATTTCTGAGTGACTCCAGGATGTCTTTGACTAGAGGAACAAGAAAGGAACATGATATTTTTTGTTTTTTGTCTGTAAATTAATCATTAATATGTGCAAATTTGTCTCAGGACATGATCATCAAAGACATTTATGATTTGTGTATAGAAATGGTTAAAACTGCTTGTTTTACACAAGCAACACTCAGGTCATCTTGGTTCAATTATATCTTGATGTTGTGCTAACTTGCAATATCAAAATCTAGGAAAGTAGTGCTCAGGTCATCATGGTTTAATTATACCATCGATGGTTGCACTCACTTCCCACATTTTAAAACAAAATCTCAGTGTTGACAAAACGCAATAACCCAGTGACTGGTCCGGACGTAGCTTTGCATTTCATTTGCATTTAGCTTGCATCTCATTCTTGCATGGGTTTGAAGATAATTAATTGAATAAGCAATTATTTAATTAATCCCTCTTCCTAATTTAATTGAATTCATTAGCAATTTGATTAAATTCTCCCTTTCATCTACTTATTAATAAATCTAAGGATTTATTTAATAGGTTCATTTCAATAGTCCCCTTTGATTAAATTAATTAATCCTACCCCCATTTTAATCAATTATTCTAATCCCCTAATTTCAAATCAATTTATGAGTTTTTGAAAATTAATTAGTCTTTTCCTATTATTTGAATTTTTAAATTCAAATTACCCACATGCCTCCTAACTTCTAACCACCTAACCTAACCATCCCTCTAACCTAACCCATTCCACCTAGCCTTGCGTTTAATTAACCCTATCCTATCTTGCACATTCTAACCTCCTATGGTGTGGATATTCTCCTCTTGAGACACATGGCACTTTGGCCACATGTCTCCTCTCTTGGACACTTGCCCTCTTATGAGCAAGGCTCCTTGACACTTGTCACCATAGAGATGAAAAGTGCCCCTTCCTCCAACCTCTTCTCCAACCTCCTCCAATTTCACCCTTGATATCTTCAGACTCAATCTTGATCGTTGATTCCTGCCACCTCACCCCTAGCCTTGGAAATCCTATAAATATCCCCCGTTTTGGAGCACAAAGGATCCCATCTCATTATAAATTTAGGCATTTTCACTATAGGCATAGCCATTTTAGCATATTATTTGAGCATTGTTATTATAGGCAATTGCATCTTAGATCTAGTTTAATTTGATCATTTTCTAGCATAATTGTTGAATCATGTAGCTTAATCAATCTCTTTTCTAGCTTAATTGCATCACCATCATAGCTTAATCATGCATATCATTATCTTAATTAGACTCTTGGATCAATCTAGCATAATCAATCTCATCTAGTTTGCATATCATCATCATTTCAAATCCTCCATCTAGGTGTAGTCAAGTCACCGGGATTGCTTATCCAGATCTGAGAGCAAATCCACACTCGCATCTATTAGGAGGCAATAGGTCGCTTTGTCATGGTTTATCTTTCATTTGCTTTTAATTTGCTAACCATGATTGTAATGATCTATTGAGTGTTTGTGTTGCAGCTGCATGTCCCACACTTCACAGGCACGACACTAATTGTTATGAGCTAACTAAAAAATGTATTTCAAATTACACTTCAAGGTGATATATTTAAGGACTAGCAGTCACTTATATGCATCATATGTTTATTTTTTAAAGAAATAGATTATATTTTATATTGAAAAATATTTTTTACTTGTCCATGGATTATATAATGTGGTTTATAAGGCATAGTAGTTGTTGAAGGTTTTAAATGGGGTAGCAAGTTATGTAGGGTTTGATCTTGGAGCAAACTTTATGGTTAAGTGCATGTTTGAGTGACTGTCACCTAGATGTAATGAGTGCTAGGTTGACCATTTATGCTTGTGAGAGATGGGTGCATGTGAACTAATATGCATGAAATATTGTTCAATGGGAGTAACTTCAAAACTACATTGGTGAATCATTGAGCCCCTATCTCATAATCTTACTAGTTGTTATGAGCTAACTAAAAAATCAAGTATTCCAATACACACATTAAGGTGGCATATTTAATAACTAACTCTCACTTATTTGTATCATACGTGTGTTTTGTAAAGAAATTGAGTCTTTTTTATATTGACAAATATTTTTTTATTTGTCTATAGGTTGGTTAAAAGGGTCTTATAGTGTAGTTTGTAAATTGGGTAGCAAGTTAATTAGGTTTGATCTTGTGATAAACTTTATGGTTAAGTGCATATTTGAGCTTGAGTGTGTTGAACCCAAGGTAGGATTGAGAGGGTGGGGGGGGGGGGGCGTTGGGGGGTGAATCAGTATGGATCTTCAAAATAGATTAATTATAAACAACTTTTAACCATTTTACAACAATACTGAAAAACACATCAACCATCAACACATGAACACAAGGTTTAAGTGGAAAACACAAACAGGTAAAAACCATGGTGAGAATCAAACTAACAATATTGTGAGATTTTGCCAAGATCAAGAGCTCAATGAAAAGTACAATAGAGAGAGACAAAATAGATGATGGGAATAAACTGTATTCTATCAAGATGAAAATACCGATCAACTGGATCATCAATCATTACATAGAATGAATATGAGCTTGCTTATATAGACGAGGCTACATGGATATGTGAGCACACAAACATGATATGTGGCTCAATAAGAAACAAGGGTAGGTAGGAAATAGGTGTGGTAGGTAGGAGAAACAATAAAATATTCCACATGAGGTGGATCACCCACCGAAGGTGGAATTATCACTCCACAATAAGTGGATATGATAGAGTAGTAACAAGATCAACACCATAAAAGGTGGAAACTCTCCTACACACACTATCCCAATGTGGCACAAACACCCAAGTGTCTCATACCCAAACTACTATGACATGCATTTCCTAAGTAAACTTAAGTAAGGTGTAATAATATCCAACATGAATAATTAATTACACCAACACCCCCCCTTAAGTGCAACTTAGGGGAATGCACTTAAGTCTACAATGCAACTAAGAAATGCAAGATGGGTCCCAACTACTAGGCCATGTTAGGTACCCATGTACAAATGAAAATGCATGCAAACCAATGCAATGAAATCTCTCACAAAGTGGGAAAAGAGAGAAAAACCCAATGGGAAAAAACCCTCCCCCAAAAGAGAGATGAAAACTATACAAGAGAACTCTCAAAGAAGCATGTGAAGGATAAAACCCCATGTGAGGAAAAAGTCCCCCCCATATGAGAGAAGAAGAAGAGAGACTAGGTAGCCCCTCCTTAATGTAGAATATGCACCAATGATAGAAGCTCTAAGATGAATGAAGAAACTACTCCACGAATGTTGAACCACATTCCTCCCTTAGGAAGAAACAAAACCAAAGGTGTATCCATGAAGTTTCCCCAATCATGAAGGGAATCTCTGAAAATTGCTCAAGTGTCTCCATGTCGATGCTGAAAGATACCCCCTCCAAAGGTGGTAAGCTGCTCCACACTATTGAAAAAGGTACTCCAAGATCTAGTGGAGATGAATGTAGAACAATATCCAAAGACTCACATGTCTCCTCTAAGGATAAAGAAACCTCCTCCAAGTGTTGTACAAAAGTATCCACAATCATGTCAACCTCTAAATAATGATCATGTAGAGAATGCACAAGAGGGTCAGAGTGATCCCTCGCAACAATCGAAGAAGGATCATCTTCATCAAAGAGAAGATGAATGTCATCAATGATGTCTCTCGATTCTGCAATGTAGGACTCCACAAACAAACTTGCAATGTCTATCAAGTAGCCATCCCAATGAACTGAAGCTGGAAGACAAGATATATCCTACTGCACTGAATCACAAGAAGGCAAAACTGTCACATTAGATGCATCATCAGGTGCAATAGGTGATGTGATATCAATAGGAGATGAAATACAAGGCTCAAGAACGAGGTCACATGTGAGAATCCCCAAGTTCAAGTACCCAAAGTTATCCTCAAAATCTAAATCATCAACATAGGAAGGATAAACTTCATCAATAGGACCAAAGTGTGAAAAGGAGTACAACCGAGATGCATGATCAACCACCCCAGTCACAATGATAGCTCTAGTCTCCAAGTTTCTAATGATAACTGAATCAGGTGTGAACTCCACAGTTTTCCTAGTTGCCCCATGTGTAATTTGATAGATGGAAAGAAGATTGTTTGTCAAATCGGGTACACACAACACATCATTGAAGGATTTATACCCAATGACAATAGATCCTTTCCCAATCACATCCATGTATGTATGATTTCCCATCAAAATTTGGCGGCATGTGGCAAGGATAAAATGTAGAAAACATAGATTGCAAAGATGCCATTTGATGAGAAGCCCCTAAATCTAGAAGCCATCTCCCTGAATCATGACTTGTAGTAGCACAAAGAGCTTGTCCCTTTCCTTTATCTATCCCAAAAGAGTGATCCTTTCCTTTATCCTTATCCTTGGAAGAAGTCGATGTAGACATTCTAGAAGGTAGATTGATTTTGTTCTTCTCAAGAAGATTCTTCAACTCATCAATATCCTTCTTGTAACAATGATGTTCATCATGTCCTGACTTCTTACAATATGCACAAAAAAGATTGTCCTTATATGATTTCCTCTTAGGTGGGAATGGTGAATAACCTTATTGTGGAGAGGATGATTGTGCTCCATCTTGTTGTGGTTTTGACCTAGGTTGCTTTTGATTCTTGTCTATTCCTTGATTGCTTTGATTCCCTTTGCTAGCTACCAAAGCTTGTGACTTTGAAGATTTGAGAATCCCCATCTTGGTCAACTTAGATTGCTCAAGTATCAACATCTCCATGAATGAATCAAATGAGGGAGAAGTGTATGAGGAACCTTGAGCTAACCTATGGGTGTGAAAGCTAGATACAAAGGCTACATACTCTGAAGGAAGCTTGTCTAACAAGTTATAAACCAATTGAGCATCCTTTTTGTCAATTCCACAATCCTTTAGCTTTGCTCTTAGCTCATTTGTTTTTGTCACATAATCTTGAATTGTATCAAAATCCTTGGGATCCAAAGTTGTGAGTTCACTATCAAGCTTGTAGCCCTTAATCTCATCAACTTGACCATACAATTTCTCAAAAATATCCCAAGCCTCTTTAATTGTTGTACACTTCTCAATGTGAAAAATGAGGTCATCTGATACATAATTTCTAAGAGTTCCAAGTGCCATAACATTCTTAATGAGTCATTCAATTTGATCATTAGGACCAGCCTTATGATCAGTTGGCGCTGTAATAATTATATTTATATAATGAATGAGTCCTTTTTTCATTAGTTTACTCTAAGACTTAATCTTCCATGAAGCATAATTATGAGGAGTTAAAAGTGGAAATTTAGGAGAACCCATAGCACCAAAATGAAAAAAAAACACAAGGTAGAGAGAGGCACAATCACACAAGACACCCCCCGAAATTACTCAATCAAGAAACCGCCCCCCCCCCCCCCAAAAAAAATGGTGATTTGGCACTTTATACTTAGTGCGTATACAATGGGCCACTTGCAAAATAAGGCAAAGTGGACTTCTGATTTCAATTTACAACTTTTTAAAATGAGATATAAGAGACTTCAACAAATGCTTCTAGCGATATAAACTGAGATCCAAGCGAAATACAAGTACCAAATAGGCCAAAAATGACCAAATGCTAAAAGTACAATTTATACTCACAATAAATGAAAACAAATGGAATATTATGAAATTAGACAAAAAATTATGTACTTTAAAAAAAAACGGCACATGAAAAGGAGGTCGTATGAACCCAAATGAAGCCTCTGAAGTTGCAAAAATGGGGATTACACAGGTACAGTCATGAAGATATGCAATTTCTACAAATTGCATCCATTAAAATCATAAAATTCCTCCACCACTGCAAAGAGAACGAAATTCTAGCCCATTTCAAAAAAAAAATGCACCAAAAAAGGAGCCAAAATGAGCAAGTTACAGCCTCTTGAAGTCAGACTGCGAAATCAAAAAACCAAATGAAGAGGGGGTCAAAAAATTTCAAAATACTACTGACGTGGCGTTGACGTCAAAAAATCATGATCTTAAAATTGATGGTCCTTTGATCGTCATCAAACCATCGCTCCCTTCCTGCCAAGCGTATGAAAAATGCCACGTGGGGCACATGTGGCACTGCGGACTTTACGTACAGATGCCTGCGTGTCTTGCTAGGTGTTTGTATGAAATGTTGACTACAGAACAGTGGCCGATGCAGGTCCCGTCGGGTTTAATGCCTGTTGGAATGGGCTGTCAGTGGCCAGCAGAACATGTCGGGCGTCGTCGGAGAGCTGGAAGCGGCCAGGGACAATGCCGCCTGGTGAACAGGGAAGCCGTCAGGGAAAGTCAGAGCCAACAGGGCCCGACTGGAGCAACGACACCAGAAGGGGGTAGTGGTGCCATTGGTAGCTCGACTAATGGGGTAGCCACCGGGAGTCAGGAGCTACAGTTGGCGGCAGTCGGAAGGACTGGGTGACAGTCACGTCGGCGGGGCCTCGGGCTGAAAAACGTAGGGTCGGTGGGGAGAAGTGTCAGAGGTGGATGGTCGACGGGAGCATGAAGACCACAGACGGAGGCACGAAGACCACAGATGGCGATAGGGATGCGGGCCCTACAAAATGTTGCAGGCGAAATAGAGTACGAGGGGGGTCTGCGGACCCCCCAAAAAATCTTTTTTGATTTTTTTCAAATTAAAAAAAAACTTTTACATTAAAAAATGCAATTTTTTTCCGCAGAAAATATATATATATATATATATATTTTTACAAAATCCGTACAATATGCCAAAATTGGCAAAAAAAAATTTCCTCACCAAAGTAGGCCGACTTTATAATCAAAATTCATGGAAACGGCCTCTCGGATGCAACCGTGATGTCCAAATCATTGTACGACGCCCCCAAAAATAACACCTCCCCTGATCCAAAAAATGAAGCCTCAAAAAATGCTTGTCCAAGACAAATCAAAGAAGCCCTTTAGGCTCTGATACCATGTAAGATTTTGCCAAGATCAAGAGCTCAATGAAAAGTACAATAGAGAGACAAAATAGATGATAGGAATAAACTATATTCTATCAAGATGAAAATACTGATCAACTGGATTATCAATCGTTACATACAATGAATATGAGCCTGCTTATATAGGCAAGACTATATGTGTAGTATCCCTTCTTGTTTGAACTTATTAGACTCATATTTAATTATTGTTTACTTTCAGTGGATACATTACCATGACGTGTTATTCAGACTTATATGACATTATTTCATGCTTTATTTAGATATGAGATGCATAATTTATTTGCAGTATTTCAGTACTTGTGATTTATGACATTTTATGGATTATTGCTATGTACTAACATTTTACTTTATCTATGCAATGTGTAATTATATGTTGTGTGTCTGCGAGTGTATTGGATGCAAGGAGATGATTTTCCTTCACTCATTTTGCTGAGACAGGGAATGTCACAATTCTCCCTCATCGGCGTGTATGTCGTGTTTTCTATATTGTATATATGCATGTGTGGTTCGGTGATGTAGGATTTTGCAGGTACAAGTATCGGGTAGGTACGGGGTATCGTCTCCACCTGGCTTCACAGGTCTGAGCATGCCTTATATTTTCCAATGGAAGTGGAGGAGATAGTAGTTGACCCTATTTTACTTAGTTACACTCTTGTGAGTGTTGTCAGTTGGTCGTCCTGTCAGTTTGTTCAGCCTTCGTATTTTGTCGTTTGATCTTTTTATGAGTATTTGCTTGAGGTTTGCTCAGTTTGTGTGTTTAGTGGTTTTAAATTAATTAATTAAATTTATGGAGTTATCTCATAGTTGATATTTTTGAATTATGTATTTTATGCATTGAGATTATAAATTTAGTTAATTAAAAAAAAGTTATTAAATTAAGTTGCAAGCTGCATGATATTAGAAATATATTTTATTTAAATTTTAGTAGAAAAATAAATTAGATTAGTTGCATTTATTGTTTCCTAGAATTTTAAATAAATAAAAGAATAAATAAATGAATAAAAGAATTCATTAGAATTATAGTATTGCTTTAACTTCTTTGTTTAGAAAATTAATTAATTTGCATGAGAAAAGAAAAGAAAGAAAAATGATTTTTAATTATTGCATGTTAACTTATCCCTTTGTTAGAAAATTAGAAAATAAAATAAAATTGCTTTTATTACTAAATTTAGGTTTTTGGGAAAGATATATTCAACCTAGAATTTTAGTTTAAAAAGGGGAATAGGTATTTATTTTAGGGGGACACAGGAAACAGGTCAGGGATTTAGGTGAAGAGAAATTTATTTGGAAGCTTGTTGAAAGATTGGTTCTCTTCTACAAATTTCTCCCAGGAAATCTATACCAGGTTGGGTGGCTTCTTTTGATTGTTTGTTTTAAAAAAAATATTTCTATTTCTTCTATCTTTCCTAATGATGTGTGTGTTAAGATGTTTGTCAAATCTAAAATCCTGTCTGATTATTTCTTGTTCTTGGCTAAAGTCCATTCCTGAAGTTAATTTCTAGTTTGTGGAAAGAAGTTATTACCTGGGTGTTTGTAGATTAAATTTTGAGAAAATTGGGAAAAGTTATTATGGCAAATTTTGCCAAGATTTTTATTGTGCATGGAAATTGCAAGATTTGGGAGGAATGGGTTTTACCAGAGAAATCATTCCCTCTTGTTTGATTTTTGTTTCGATATTTGGCTATGGCGGTCTTTTTTTAATATTTGTGTATCTCTGTGATATTATTAGTTATTATAGAAATAAATTTAATTATTAATTAAATTTATTGTATTATTAAAAGTTAAGGGAAATTATTTTATTATATTATTTTGGAGAAACTATGTATTAATTAATTTCCCTGTAAATAAATTTGATTGGAAATAAATTTTGGGTGAAAATAGAATTTACTTGTTTTAGATTATTGTATTAAATAAATAAATAAATAAATTAAAAAAAAAATAAAAAATGATTTCACCCTTTAGTTGCCTAGTTGTGTTGTTTTCCTTTAGGGTTCCTGGCGGGGCATCACATTTAAAATACTAAAATAAAACAATTTGTCCATAACTTTTAATAACCTAATAAATTTAATTAAAATTAAATTAATTATTAAAATATATAATAAAAAGATGATTTAATTTGAAATATCTTACATTTCCAAAATAACATAATTAAAACCACATAAAATACTATATACATATATATACAATATATTTATTTATTTATTTATTTTTTTTTTAATTACTATTTTTTTTAAAATTTATTTATTTATTTTAATTATTATTTATTTATTTTTAATTAATTTTAATTTTTTTTTTAATTAATTTTTTTTTTAACTAATTTTTTCTTAATTATTATTATTATTTTTTAATTAATAATTTTTTATTTGGAATTTAATTTAGATTATTGATACAATCTAATCGGGTTTATTTGTAAAGTAATCATGAACATATAATTAGGGGGTTAATTTTTATGTGATTTATTTAACCTTATTGGACAAATGACAAAATTGATTTCTTTGTATTAATATAGTTGTATTTTCTTATTGTCTAGAAAATCTTTAATTGCAAGTTATTTGTGCTTTTGGCTGTTTTAAGAAAAGATTGCTTGTGTTAGGATCTTGCGTAAATGGTATTTGCAGTCAAGCTTAATTTCATTGCAATTCTGGTTGTGTTGTCATTATGTCATGTGCTATTATATCTCCTTGGTCAGGTGTTGTTGTATAACCTTGTTGATTTGAGCCATTGTGTGTTTTGTTCCAAATGGTCAATTCTGGGTTAGTGATTGTGTATCCTTCACCTGTGATTTGTCAGGATTAGTTATGGCTGTTTGTTTCACCATAGAGTTCTCGTAGAGCGACCTTTCCTATTAGTGTCCCATGAGAGAGAATGGCTTTCGAGCGGGGGCCGTGCCCGAAGTGGATGACAAGATAACCCATCGAAAGTCAGTTAAAAAGTGATAACCTAATAATATATTGGGGGGGAGTGGAATAAATATTAATTAAGATAATGTACCTCGTGCATAGGTGAGTGCTTGTACGTGGCTCATAATGTTGCGAGAAGGCCTGGAATGGCAAACTTACCACCTTCTCTTCACGAAAGGATTGGTAGGGTCTGCATGAGACTTAGTTGGAGTTGGAAGCCAAGAGAGGTTACCAGGACAGAGAGCCGGGACCTAGGAGGCCTACCATGGTAACCATCAAGCTATGCGATGACACTCTCTCCTTAGAGTCACTAGTGTTTTGTGAGTTGAGTCACATGGATGTTTGCGGAGTCTTGTAGTTCTTTTGTACTTGTCTTACTTTGCTTGCTTGAGGGTTTTCTACTATCTCCTAGCATGGTGGGGTAGTTCCATTTCGGGATCACATGGTCAGGTGGTAGTGCCACTTCCCATCGGATGTTCTGGATTGTATCTTTAGGTGAGGAAAGGCTTTGCTGGTGTTTCTTGGTTCGTGGTTCATGTACCAGCTCATGTTCGTGATCATTATTCAGTTGAGACCTTGTGGTCATTGTATCAGACTTTTATGTAACCTTGATATTGTAACTTTGTAATCCGTGGTATTATTGGAAGCCATGTATTTATGGATATTGTAATGTTATGTCAGTGGAATGTATGTTAATTCAGTTGCTTTGATCTTATGTATAAATGATTTATGAAAAATTGAATGTGTTGGTATACTTGATTTTTTTCATTATGAAATTTAGATGTATGTGTAGTTTTGAACTTAAGCATTTACTTTATCTAATTAAATGGACAATTGGATTAACCATGGTGTTAATATAATCTATGATTAATCTTCGTTGGTAACCCTTAGGAAATTATGTGTTAGACTTCCGTTGTGTTACTAAACATGCAATGGTTATAATTAATGCACTTAATCTTTAAAAAAAATAAAATCTCACCCTTTAGTTGCCTAATTGTGTTGTTTTCCTTTAGGGTTCCTGGCAGGGCATTACAATATGGATATGTGAGCACACAAACATGACATGTGGCTCAATAAGAAATAAGGGTAGGTAGGAAATAGGTGTGGTAGGTAGGAGAAACAATAAAATATTCCACATGAGGTGGATCACCCACCGAAAGTAGAATTATTACTCCACAATAAATGGATATGATAGAGTAGTAACAAGATCAACACCATAAAACGTGGAAATTCTCCTACACACACTATCCCAATATGGCACAAACACCCAAGTGTCTCATACCCAAACTACTATGATATGCATTTCCTAAGTAAACTTAAGTAAGGTGTAATAATATCCAACATGAATAATTAATTACACCAACAAATATGAATAAAAATGATTACAATGTTTTAAGCTTACTTCCAAGGAGAAAAATTGCACCTAATGGACTTGCAGGACTAATGCACACTACCTTAGGACAAGATACACGAACTTGCACAACTGAGGCACATTGCTTTAGGGAAAGATACAAGGTGTTGTCAAAGGACCCACTGTCAATCAACAATAAAGGAAATTGTAGAACTGAAATAAGAAGGATCTACTAATCATGAAATTGTCCTTGAACATTTGTATGAAGTGACCAATATCATGGAAAACATCTTTGACAACCACCACTATCTTAACACACTATCTCATAGAATGTATCACCTTCAAAGCTCTTCACAAACTGACTTTCACACATTTATAGTCTCAAGTCTACTTGCACATTATTCACATTCACTTCTCATCAATCCACATTCCATCCATGCATAACTCATGCAACCACACTCCTTAAATATAAGATAGATCATCAAAAACCTAATTGAGGGTCGATCATAATCGAAATAAAGATTATTACACAAAATAAGCCACTCAGACCAAAAATACTCAAGGTGGTCCACTCCAAGAGAAAGAGAGGACCCAAATACATCACAACACATCCTTCCAAGTAAAATCCAATGATCTTCACATGCTAACACATCCTCTGTAGTTGCCACCAAAGTAACGTGTAAATAAGCAATAAATCTTGTCATTCAGTCAGCCAAAAGCCATCTTCCAATGCAAATTATTTCACACGGATCTCCACACACCATGGTGATACCCATAACAACATTCTAATTCATCCTCCAATGCACATCTAGACCAAAAAGCATGATCTAAACTATTAATGTAAGGATCTGGTTGTTATTGAGAGGAGGGGGGGGGGTGAATCAGTAATAACAATAAACTGCAATCTTCCACCAATCTAAAAACACTTCACCAAAAATAGTTCATAACCAGTACTGGTAGCTGATCAAATAGTCTTCAAATCACATTTACCAAAACATTACCGATAGCTACTTAAATGTTCATCATTAAGCAAATTTAGTAAAGACATCAAATGAATAACTCAACAATCCATCCACAACATGAACACAAAGATTTTTCACGTCGAAAACCAAATGGGAAAAACCACGGTGGGAATTGGTACCCACAAAATATTTGCACTCTTTTGGAATGTGCACTGTTAAAGGCCTAGCCCAGATAGGAGCTTTACAATAATGCCTGGTTAAGAGAAGACCTTGTTAGGAGTCACCCGGTGAAGGGATTTTAACCTCAGATATGTTAGAAGCTCTACCCTATTAGGAGTAACCTTTCTAAAGGATTTAACCCCAAATTAATGATCCACCCGGTTAAGGGATTTACAAGATCGGGCCTGTTAGGACCTACCCGGTTAAGGGATTTTAATACTGCTGCAACTGTTAGGAAACAATAGATAAATGATATGATCAATGCACTCTCTGCTTTCTAGTACAGATCCACTTAAGCTCCAATCTTCTTCATACATGCAGACATCTTAGTCTGGCTCAGTATTCTCCTTCTTTGATCATCGACACACAATCTCTTCTAAAACTCGACCTAAATACACTTTTCAACTAGGTAGGTTATAAAACCCTAACAACATTCAAAATACATTGAATTTACATCATAGATCATATTGAGATCATTACAAATCATTTACAGATCATCATACAGATCATTACAATAAATTTCAAGACAATTACAGTCGTTGAATGATCATAACACATCACTACACATCAATTTGACAAGCTATCAAACCCTTATTACATTTTGCTAAGCATTTCGTTGTTTCCCAAGAAATATGATCCTTGTACACACTTAAATTCAATCTCATCATCACACACGATTTCTGACATGTCACCACTATCTTATGAATATGATAAGATCCACCACCAAACCATAAAACTTTCTGACACGTCACCACTATCTTATGAATATGATAAGATCCACCACCAAACCATAAAACATAACCGGTCAAATATCTTGATACCGGTTCTTAAATCTTGCATTGAATATACAATAATCAATTACAAACATGACTTTCGATTCTCCAAACATGATGCGGTACCTATCATAGACTCATTACAATGTCATAAGAATAAATTCCAAACCGCAATGCCTAACTCAACACAAATCTCTACCGCAACCATCTCCTTCACTGTTCCTGCTTACCGATTCACTATCAACTTAGAAATCATTCCATTAACGGTTAGGATTAGATAACTTAGATGACTTAGATGATATACCAAACATAAACAAACATGTTTTCCATCAATGACAACAAAAATAACTAATCATAGAATATCATATCATAATTATATCATCACCAACAATCCTTTACCAGTACATCACCATCTCTATCAGTTATGCCAATATGCAAACACTAAACAAGGTAATCTAAACGGACATACTAAACCAAAACACAATTGAATATACCAAACACAAATCAACATAACTTACTTATGGAACAAAAGCATCACCAGATAAACATATTGAAAATAATGTACGAGCCACATAACCATGTCCGCAAAATCAGAACATAAAATTCAACATATTTGGAGGCCACCAAGCACTTCCCAGACCAGTCTTAAAAATGCCCTTACTATCAGAGAATAATAACAACCAACTTCTGCAATCCATGAACCAAATAACCAGTCGATGCAATATCCATAGAATATAATATTTACTATCCAAAGGAGTGCAAATCATTCTACTAATGAGACAATAAATATTGTTTCCTATGCATACATTAAAAACTCTTTCCTACATTTAGCTTACCACAACCAACACCAAGACATCAAGCTCAATTGCAACACCAAACACAAGACAAATAAATCTGCAACAATACAAGATCATATCTGAATAAGACTCCATATGGACAACCAATTTTGACATCAATGACAACCATACAAACTCAAATTTCCAACAAAGTGGTACTAGGATGGGTGACCTTCAAAAAATTATAAATGATTTATATCTTTGTGACCATCACCTAGAGGTAATGAGTGCTAAGTTGACTTTTTATGCTTGTGAGAGATGGGTTCATGTGAACTAGTATTCATGAAATATTGTTCAATGTGTGTGACTTTAAAACTACACTATTGAATCATTGAGTCCATGTTTCCTATTCTTACTAGTTGTTATGAGCTAACTAAAAAATGATGTATTCCAAATTACACATTAAGGTGGTATATTTAAGGACTAGGCCTAACTTATTTGCATCATATGCATATTTTTAAAAAGAAATATAGTATTTTTATATTTGAAAATATTTTCTACTTGTCCATGGATTAGTTAAAGGGATTCTATAATGTGGTTTATAAGGCACAATACTTGTTGAAGGTTTTGTAAACAGGGTAGCAAGTTTTTGTGGGTTTGAGCTTGAGAAAACTTTATGGTTAAGTGCATGTTTGAGACCGAGTGATACTAGGACGGGTGATCTCCAAACAAAACCTAATGTGTTTATCCTTGTGAGAATCACCTAAATGCAATGAGTGCTAAGTGGAATATTTTGTTGGCATTCTACACTCAGATGAGAATAGTTGATGTTGTCATTGCTAGCAATCAACTAGTAACATGGTTCATAGCTTACACTGGCAACAAATATCATCTACCGGCACTGACAGGCACAACCAGATTATTCTCACCGGCACCCAGTTCACACCAACAAAAATCTTACCGGCACCCCAGCCGACATGGAAATTATATTGTTTGGTATTGTAATTATATTGTATAGCCGACATGATGTATTGTAAAGACTCATATATGTATGAGATCTTATAGGTCATTTTATAAGTGTGATAGGTATGCAAAATATGTATAGGTAATTAATGCAAGTGATTATGAGAGCAAATATCTGTATATGCATTTTGATGTAATAATTTTGATGACCGAATAAGAGCAAAGAAGAGTGAAGAAAGGTTTATGATAGAGGTTAAACTGGTACTGAATCAAGCATTGTAGATGCTATTTTGAGCAGTACATTGTCATTGGATTTAATCATCCAATTTTGTAGTCAGTGTGACTCCTTTTTGTGATTGAGCAGTGAGCTCTAGGCTGTTGGCCTTCCTGCATGTGCAGGCCCCTATTTTATCAGTAATATTTATTCATATTGGCTAGTGAGTAAATATTGTGGGTCACAAATCCCACCGAGGTTTTTCCCCTATCGGGTTTCCTCGCCAAATAATCTATGTTATGGTGTGCATTGATGGTTATACTGTTATTTCTCTTTATTGCTTTATTGCTTGTTTACTGGTACATTAATTTGGGTTGTAAAGTTGCAAACAAGTTTAAATATTTCATTTACCGGTTAGACACTAATTCACCCCCCCTCTCAGTGTCTTAGGGATTGATGAAGTATCTAACATATTTATGCTCATGAGAGAGGACTTCATGTCAGCAAATACTCATGAAATATAGGTCAATGAGTTTGACTCAAAAACTACATAGTTAAATCATTGAGCCCATGTTTTCTTCCCTTACTAGTCATTATGAGCTAAGACACGAATTATTCCAAATAACATATTAAAGTAGTGACTAGCCCTATCTTATTTGTGTCATATGGGGAACTATCTTGAAATCTATTACAAAAAAATGAAAAGGGTTAATATACCAAATGTTGCATTGGCATTCTAGGAGAATATCAAGTATAGTTGTCTATCATCTTTAATCGTTGTTCATATTTTTTGAATAAACTTGCTCAGTGGACTAACTAAAGAAGAATAAATATGTGTCTCATATTCCCTATTAGAAGGATAAAGCCAACATTGTTTGTTGTTGGAGATCTATGTTGCAGATCATATTCTAAATGCAAACCCGAGAAGAATACCACAAAGCTTATATTTAGGTTGGGAAACTAAGGATCAACTAGGATCTCATTCACTTTTATTTTATACAAGACCAAATGGGGTTTTTTCTAGGATTTTGTGTTTAACACTTTCGTATGCTAAGAGGGGGGTTAAATTAATATATAATAAAACTTAACCAATTTCAACCATTCATTCCAATTACCACCTGTGTACATGAAAAGAACTAAAAAACAAAAGAGAAATCACACATGAACACTAAGATTTTACATAGAAAACCCAATGAAGGAAAAACCACGACCAGAACTATCCCACTATATAAAAATAGGTTGAAATTTTTAGGCTCAAGGCCAAGGAAGCTAACCGCTCCTATTTTTGACTTGCAAGTTTAAGGTGTTGTTATCCTCGATTTTTGCATTATGAAAATCTGAGGGTACCCCACTAATTCTTTGCCCGTTTATGGTTTTTATGCTCTATGCATGCTTTATGATACATTTTGTCATCATAAGCGCGTTATTTCCCCTTGTATCTCCTTTTTCACTTAAGTGTGAAATTCAAGTACAAATCGAGCTTATAAACCTGATTTACACCAAGTATGTCCTTTAGGTGCAAATTGGGTTCATAAACCCAATTTACACCTTATTTCACTTGTTTTAGACCTATTTGTTACACTTGAGCTATTAAATTCTCATTTGTGGATTTTGAATAGGAGTCTATCTATTTGTTAAAAATATTTTATCCTCCATTTTGCATCCTTGTTTATCATTTCTAATTGCTTGGAGGGCGTGGAGGAGGATTTTCTATCTCAAGCAATCTCGTTTTTCTCGGGTACATTTTTTTTATCATTTCTCTTTATTTTAGGGTTTTGAAACCCTTTGTTTTGAATGATCTTCATATTGTAATGCATTTACAGTCCTTTTGTAATGGTGTCGTGTGGGTTTACTGGCCTGAATGACACCACTTTTGTGATGTCGTTCGGGTCAGCACACTTGAGTGACATCTGTACTTCGCACTGCTATCTTTTTTATTGTGGTATTGGCGGGGTTGTGAACATGCCAAACACCAAAGTCCATCATGGTTTTGGATGGGTTTACAACCTCAAACCACACCGATAGTATATGTTTTGCACTACACTGCCCTTTCTTTTTGGTGTGTGGCGAGGCCATAGGCCCGCCACGCACCATACATTATGGTGTGTGACGGGTTTGGGACCCCATTGCACACCATACCTTGTTTATTATTCTTTATAATACCATTATGGTGTTGGGAAGTTTTGTAGGCCCGCCACACACTAGGTCTACAACCCCAAACACCACCACCTTTATCTACTTTATATCTATCACAAGTCATAGGTCATATGTTGGTGTTTGGCGGGGCCATAGGCTTGCCATACACCATATACAATGTATGGTAGGTCTATAACCTTGCCAAACACCAACACCCTTCTATGCCTATCTCTTGGTGTGAGGCGGGGTTTCAAACCCTCCCTCCACCATAATGCTTCCTTCCTTCAAGGTGTAAGGCGGGGTTGTAAACCTACCCTACACCAATTTTGTAATTGCACTTTTTTATGTGTAATTCGGGTTTCTAACCCTAAAATACACCTATGTTTGTTTTTCCTAAGTGCAATTCGGGTTTAGAAACCTGAATTACACCTCTAAACCACACTTTTCATAAGTGAATTCTTTAAGCTTATAACCTTTAAATTCACCTATTACACACACGTAAATTGAGATTTTACATCCAATTTGCTTTGGAAATATCAAGTTATCAATGATGGTTTTGGGAGCCCTAATGGCCCAAAATGCATCATTTTCTAAAGATTTTTCAATTTAGACAAACAAAATGATTGATCAACTGTACCATTGTAATACTGATGTTTTTCCTTTTCTCAATGTTTTATCATACTAATGACAGAAGCTTCTCCAAGCAAAAGGGTGATTAAATTCAAGAATCAAGACCCCCACCCGGTCTTCTCACCTTCTTTAGTCACCTCCAATATTGATCATATAAGAGATATAGAAATAGGTCATGTTGACCTATCTGAGTTTTTAAAGAGGGTTGAGTAGCCTTCTTCCTACCATCAGATGGAATCTATCATCAACAGTAGTATCCAACTAGTGGTGGCTTTTACCATGTCTGTTGAGGACCCTAAGTTCGTGATGGCAGTTGCGAACCATTTCGATCCAATCAATAGGAGTGTGAATGATGAAGCCAGAAATAAATTGATCAGGCTTGATGAGGAATTATTTGACACTATCTTTAAGTGTCCCAGTATTGAGAAGTATTCTAACATTACAATTCAATCAACCCTTGATACTTTGATAGAAATTCTGATAAGTGTACGCAGAATATAAATGATAACTAGCTCAAAACCCCAAGACCTATCATTCCTAGATGGCTAGAGACTCTTTTAAGAAGTGACTTCATTGAAGACGTCAATGATTTGATAACTCTTTTGAGCAGGGTGAAAGGTCTTCCCACCTCCAACACCTACTACAAATGGATGTATCAATACATCCATGTGATCAAGCAAAATAGAGAGAAGATATTTTGGGGAAAACAAATCAATGATGCTATCTGTGAGAAACTTTCCAAGGTGCCTACCACACTCAAATTTTACATGACCTCATACTTGGTATACACTGCAACCTCAATGAGGCACTTTCCAGGTCTATCTACAATAGGGGAAAGAAGGAAAGTTGAGGTTCACAAATATTACTCCCAGATGGTTCTCCACAATAGTCATAACCATTTCTGAAGGGTGAATGGTGCTTTCTTTGGATACTATATATGTATGCTGAATAAAAATTTGTATAATAGAAGGGTAGTTGATCATGCTTGGGAGGTAGTCAACCAATATGGATGTATGTTTCTACAATTTCTAACTTTCACATATCTCAGGGTTGGTTGTTTCAATGGTGAGCCTTTCACGCTCCCTATATATCCTTCTGATAAGATTGTTTTGGAGGAGCTAGCTCACCAAATGAATGTAGTACATGAGGCCCAATCTGGTTCTCATAAAACAGGTTTGAAATTCTCTCTTACCATTGGTAGATATTCCATCAACTCCTTTTTCAAATCCATAGAAAAGGAGGAGGAGATGAGAAGAGTTACCATGAGGTTCTTCAAAGCTAGAAAGGACTTTGACTATAGAGGGATGAGAAATAAGTTGAAAAAGGAATATGTGCATGTGCATTGAATTGAAGATGTTTGGGCTAATTGCATATCTGAACATGATATAAGAAAACTTGACTATTGTCAAATAACAATTGATTAGATCAAGGAGTTTGACCTCACTGATATTCTAGATGATTTGGAGGATGATTGCAATGTCCTAGACCTTGCCTATGTTGACAAAAAAGTTTCCTCTACTCCTTTGCCTCTCATCCAATGGTCAAAAAAGGAATGCACTTCAATCAGAGATCAGTTTCAAAGTATTCTTATGAATACAAATGTGTGGCTTTCGAGAAAAGGTATTCCACTGAAACCCTTCTCTTCTAGTTCTAATGATGACACCGCTGGCCTAATGGGAAGAAGGTCAGAAATTAGAACCAAGAATAGACAGGATCTCTCCATTCCATCCAAGGCTCCCAAACTAAAGTTCACAGTTGGAAATAAGAAAGGGAAAGCCCAAGGAAATCCATTGACCTCTCATGTTCATGAGACATAGGAGTCTGAAATATCAAATGAATAGTTAGAATGTGAGCATCCTGATGAAGAACCAATTAATGTTGACTAGCCAAGATATGGTCAAGAAGTTGAAAAAAAACAAGTTGAATTTGATGAAGAATTTCCACAAGCTAATAAGTCCTTACCCCAGGTATCTCCTTCTTCATATACATTATAGATTCCTATTTCTACTTCTGATTCTGATCCTCCAGTGGTCACTTGTATTTCCCCCATAAATGTTATCCATGTATCTTCTATTAGTGCTAGTGAGTCCGCTCTAGATACTCCTCATGACAACATTGAGAATGTTTTCTCAGTTTTTCCCACATTATCTAAAGTATTTGCTACTATGTTAGATGATTTTAACAAGTTCATGAATGACTCAGTCCCTAGGTCTAATGAATCATCCCTTAAAAATCCTTCCCATGTTGTCACAATAACATCACCTATTGTAACCACCACCATTCAGGATTCTATCAATCCATCTAAAGATGTGGTAGCAGGTGAGGATGATGATTCAACTTTTCCACCATGATTAACTTCCAATACACCAAAGAGAAAGAAGCGGGTAGTTTCTCCCAAGGATTTTGATATCAGTCAACTTGTTCTTGTCAAACCAAAAACTACCAAGAAGGCTAAAAATTTGTAAAGGGTAAAGGTTGACAAAAATAGGAACAAGTATGCTGAAGTTGTCATGTCTCCTCCAGACATGGATATTGATAAGATCTAGGAGTCAGACTATGTGATCCACATGATCTAACTAGGAAAGAAAACTCATGATTTAGCTTCAGGTGATGCCATATCAGCTTTGAAGGCTCTTGTTTCCAAATATGACAAAGATAAAGTTAAAAAGGATCATTTCAAGGAATGAATTGAGAAACTCACTTCAATTCTTATGAAGGTAACTAAATCATCTGAATCTATTAAGCTAGTAGCCTCATCTCTGGATGAATTGGTTGTGAAAAGAGCTAAACAATCAACATCATGAAGCAAAGCTTTAGGAGAATGGATGGATCAAATGCTAAGACAAGGCACACGACTCATAAGTTTAGCCTGCACCATTATCAACAATCTTGATGCCATGAGAACAGAGGTGGATAGCACCATAGAGGTCTTCTCCCAGAAACTTGAAACACAAGAAAATAATTTTGAAGCCTAGCTGAAATTTGAAGACTATGATCTAGATGATCTTATACAAAATGGTGTTATCCCTTCACAACACATGTAGATTGAGCAGCAACAAGTACAACATATGAATATCCTAAAGTGCCTACTCAAGGATATGAGGAAGGCCCAAAAAGAATGTGCAGATAAGAAGAAAGAGATTGTTACAAAAATATCTAAAATTCCATGTACTTTCCTCGATAAGAGTGAAAAGGTGCTTTGATGTGGATGAAATCATTAAGGAATTCAAATTGCTCATAACTGTTGAAGCTGATAAGGAGGACTTCACTTTGTCCTCAATTAAAAAATTACTTGATCTTAATTTCATCTTGGATTTTTTGGATTCACTTCTAAAGAAAAATAAGAAGTGTTGCATCGACTTAGAAGATTCCATCACCAGGGTCAAGGTCATCACCAACAATACCCAATGACCCAATGGAGTTAAAATGAAGAATTCTCTACAAAAGTTCAAGGAGTTCTAGAAGCGAGATTCATCTTGAGGAAAATGACACTTATAATTTTTGCATTTTTTCTAGTGGCATTTGATTATGTCAATTGACACCTCAGGTGTCATTTTTTAATTGCTCATGTGCACGTGTTGAGTGCACAAGTCCTAAGTCAAATCAAAATCTTCTTCTGACTTAGTCTTAGAATTAGTTACAATTTCCTATTTTCATGTTGCAACCCTCTTCTATATATATGAGGTTTATTATTGCAATAAGGATGTTTTTTCCATATTTGTTTATGCAACAAAACTCAGCCTAGGTGAAGAGCAAATTGAGACTTTGTGTTCTTTTTGTAAATTTGCAATTTAATCAAGAAGAAGATAAGCTTGGCATTCAAACTTTGTTTTGAGTTCAATTTTATGTGTGGTATGAATGTTCTTATGTCATTGGTGTCATACTTTCTTGAATGATTAAAGTTGGATATAGTTCTTTGTGCTAGATGTTGAAGTTATTTTGGGTTTTGCAAGTGACCCCATTTGAGTTACTTTGGAATTTCAAGAAATGGAAACTAGTTGAGAGAAGTTTGCTTTAAGTCTTTGAGCTTTTACAATTTATCTCTAGAATTCGTATTGAAAAGGTAAGAAGTAGAGTCTTTGTGCTATACAGATTATCTGGTTAGAGTAGAAGATCTTTAAATATATTGTAAATCTTTGAGCTAAAAATATATTTGGGTTACAATGGTTGATAGGAATTCAATATACAAGAGAATCTTTGAGTTCTTAAGTGTGCATAATTTTCATCCCTAGGTCATTTTTCAAAAAAGAGGAAGTAACAAAAGACTTTATTCTTTCACGGACACTTTACTTCCCAGTTAGCTTAGTTTTAAATATTACTGCAAGTTTTGAGTTGTTTGAGTAAAGAGGAAATTTGGTCTTAAAAGAGAATCGGATAGAACCGGTTCTGAAGAAAGAGAACTATGTTTTTATTGTACCTTAGATTAGTGTAAAGTTAGCAGGTAGATAGAATAGAAATTAATTGTAGTAGAAAGGGGGAGCCTTCCCTTATAATTAGGAGGGAGCATATCTTGCCCTCTGAGAGATATTATCCCAAGTGTTGTCATGAAACATACATTTTGTGAACCTTCATCAGTTTACAAAATTTTCATCCAATAGGTGCACAACCTTAGGACAAGATATAATGGACTTGAAAACACTGAAGATCACTTCTCGAAGGCAAGATACAATAGATTTGAATACAATGAATTAGCATTGTTGAACTATGGAAAAATGTATCCTGTGAAATGCTTATTATAGCTCATTGTTGTTACAAATTTGAAATTGATTTCATCACAACTCAACTACACTTTCAAACCTTTAAAATTACAAGATACACTATAAAAAACTTCACATCACACTCATATAATATGTTGTTGGTACTATGGATGTGTTGCATTGGTTTTGTCATTGATGTCAACACTTATCAACACTTATCTTTCTGGAGATCTTTGGTTATGTTCACCGACAAGTTTAGTGACATATGCACAGTCACCGGTATTTGGTTCACCGACAGGTTATATTGTTCACCGGCACTGAGGATGATCTGTTATCATCTAGAGATCACTTGGATATGTCGAAGACATGGTTTGGACACTTGTTTTGGAGATTTGGTTATTGGTCTAATCGAGTTGGCATATTTGTTGTTACCGACAAATTGGTCTACGTTATGGACCAGCAAGCATTATCTATTCCAGATCAACACGACACGTTATGGAGATGATTTTTTGATTGGTTATTATTGTAAATGCATTGAGACGACATGATGTATCACATATTGATTTATTTGTAATTTATTTAATTGTAATATTCTTAGTAAGCCGGCCTACACATTTGGTCTTAGTTTTTGGTATATATGTAAGATCTCAATTGTGAGATTGATATAGAATAGGATAGGAGATGAGATAAGGTTGTGATATTCGATATGTGCAAATATAAGCAGAGCTACTCACACAGACATCATTTGAAGATTCAAGGAAGGTTTGAAGAAGCCAATCAGAGCTTAACCGGTACTGAATCTAGCATTGGAGATGCTACTTTGAGCAGTACATTATCATTGGATTTAATCATCCAATTGTAATCAGTGTGACTCTCATTTTGTGATTGAGCAGTGAGCTCTAGCCAGTTGGCCTTTCTGCATGTGTAGACCCCATTTGTACACACATACTATCTGCAGTAGTATCATCTGATTGTGGGTAAGGTTTCCCACCGTGGTTTTTCCCCTTATAGGGTTTCCACGTACAAATATTTGTGTTATGTGTTGTGGATGTTATTTCTCTTTTTGTTTCATGCATTAAGCTTCACCGGTACTATTATTAACTGTTAAACTGTCAACCGGCATTAAGTTTGGTCTACTAGTATTATGCATCAAGTTTGATTAAGTTATGTTTGGGTTGAAATTAATAGACAAATGATTCACCCCCTTCCTCTTAGTTGCCTCTGGGTCCTAACAATTGGTATCAGAGCCTAGTCCTCTTTTTGTAGAATTTTAACAACTTGAGGAGATTCTATGGCAACTAACTATTTCAGGAAGGACAATCCAAAACTTGATGGAACTAACTATGGTATATGGAAGATCAAAATGGAGACACATATGAATTGCATTGGAAGAGACATATGGGATGTTACAAATAATAGCTATGTTGGTCCTACACAGAGTCAACCTAATCCACCAAACTTGGCTAAAGATCAGGAGAATGATTGCAAAGCAAGAGAATCACTTTTCAGTGCATTGTCAGATCAGTAAATCATGGGATTATCAGACTGATCTGTTGCTAAAGATATTTGAGATAAATTGGAGACATTGAATGAAGGTGATACCACTGTCAAAATTACAAAACTAGAATTCTTCTGGGTCAGGTATTAAAATTTGAAAATGGAAGAAGATGAAAGAATTTCTGCTTTTATGGAAAGAGTTAATGAAATTGTTTTAGGTATACAATGTTGTGGAGGATCCTTAAGTGAAGATGACATTGTTTCTAAAGTTTTAAGAGCATTTCCAATGACATACAAAATGAAAGTAACTGCTATTAATGAATTGAGAACAATGCCTAATACATAAGTATCTAGAGATACCTTGGTTGGAAAACTTTCAGCTTTTGAGCTTGAGGAATTTGGTTCAGTTGCTACAATTAAGACAAATTTAACCTTCAAAGCATCATCATCTGCATCATCATCATCTGATAAATCTGATTGGAAATCACTTTATGCAAAAGAAATTGAAGACATCAGAAAGGAAAGTGAAGAACTGGAAGAACTTGAAGCACTATTCGCAAGAAAAAAAATGCCTAAAGGTCTAGTTGGAAGTAAGTATTAAGGTAAAGCACCATTTAAATATTTTAATTGCAATAAAATATGTCATATGGCATGTAGGTGTCCTGATAGACATGCAAGATTAAGAGAAGAAGCTAAAAGAACATATAATCCTAACCCTGAATGTCAGAGATACATATTTAAGAAGAATAGAGACAAATCATGTTACTATGCTGATGAAGGAGTTACTGATGATTCTGATGAAGAACCGACACACAATGGATGGGATTTTGTTGCAATAACAGAAGATCAACCGTCACCTACTGTACAATCGGTAGAGCAGGCCCTGGCAGCTAAAATTGAAGAAAAGGATGAATGGATCATTGATTCTGGATGTTCACATCATATGACTAGTGATAAAAATAAATTCTTAGCTTTTCAGGAATACAATGGAGGTCTAGTAAGATTTGGGGATGATAAAGCTTGTTTGATCAAAGGAAAAGCCACTATATCTTTTGATGTTAAGCACAAAACTGACAACTTATGTTGAAGGTTTGAAGCATAATCTTTTGAGTGTTGGTCAATTAGTTGAAAAGGGATTTCAGTTACAATTCAAGAATGGTAAATGCAAAATCATGAATAGAACTGGTTTGGAAATTGCAACCGGTAATCTGACTAGAGGTAATATCTTTCGTTTGAATACCAATGAGAAAACATGTTTGATTGCACATATTGATGAAAGCTGGTTATGGCATAAGAGACTTTGTCATGTAAATTTTGATTGTATTGTAAAGATCAGTACAACTAAGGTAGTAAGGGATTTACCTAAGATTGTAAAACCTCACAATCCGGTATTTAAGGAATGTCAATTTGGAAAGCAAGTTAGAACGAATTTTAAGAGTATTCTAGAGAAATCCAATAATGTTCTTGACTTAATTCATATTGATTTATGTGGTTCGACAAGAACTAGAAGTCTATAAGGAGATAGATATTTTATGCTAATCATTGATGATTATTCTAGAATGTGTTGGGTTACTTTTCTCAGGGAGAAATCAGAAGCTTTTGGGAAATTCAAACTATTCAAGGAAATGGTAGAGAATGAAACCAGTAAAAAAATCAAATGTTTAAGATCAGATCAAGGAGGTGAATTCACATCTAAGGAATTTAATATATTCTATGAAGTGAATGGAATCAGAAGAGAACTATCAACACCTCGGACACCCCAGCAGAATGGAGTTGTGGAAAGGAAGAACAAAACTATTGTGGATGCATCTAGAAGCATGATATCAGAAGCAAACCTACCTCATGTATATTGGAGAGAAGCAGTGAATACAATGGTTTACACATTCAACAGAGTTCACATCAAAGGTGAAACCGGTAAGACCCCTCATGAACTATGGTTTGGTAATACTCCTACTCTTAAATATTTCAGAATATTTTGAAGCAAATGTTATATTAGGAGAGATGATTATATCGGTAAATTTGATCCTAGAAGTGATGAAGGAATATTTATTGGTTATTCATCTAAGAGCAAGGCATATAGATGTTTTAATAAGAGATTACAAAAAATCATTGAGAGTGCAAATGTGAAGATTGATGAACAGTTTAGAGGTAATTCAAGATCTATAGATTCTGAACCGGCAATTGAGATAATCATAAATGAACCTACACTGAGTGCACTAATATAAAATGTAGATCCAGTCACATCGACATCATCAGAGAATTCCACAGTGACTGAAGAACAACAACAAGTGAACACACCCAGGTATGTAAGATTGAATCACTCTGAAAGTCAAATAATTGGAAATAAGTATCAAGGTGTAATGACAAGAGGAAGACTAGCAAATGAAGAGGTATGCTTAATTTCTCAAATTGAACCAGCAACTATTTTTGAGGCATGTGAAGATAAACATTGGATTAAAGCTACGAAAGATGAATTGGAACAAATTGAAAATAATAACACATGGACATTGGTTCTCTGGCCTAAAAACAAAAATGCAATTGGAACTAATTGGGTATTCAGAAATAAACTTAATGAAGATGGTAAGGTAATCAGAAACAAAGCAAGATTAGTGTGTAAGGGATATTCACATAAAGAGGTAATTGATTACAATGAAACCTTTGCACCAGTAGATAGAATTGAGGCAGTCATACTATTTCTTGTATTTGCAGCACACAAGTACTATAAAGTATATCAAATGGATGTTAAATGTACATTTCTAAATGGTGATCTTGAAGAGGAAGTTTACATTGAAAAACCTGATGGATTTTCTTTGACAAATGACAAAGATATGGTTTGCAGGTTAAGGAAAACTTTATATGGATTGAAGCAAGCTCCTAGAGCTTGGCATGCTAGATTGGACAAATATCTTTTGAAGCTTGGTTACACTAAAGGTAATGTTGACAACAACTTATATTTAAAAGTGACTAATGATGACATCTTGGTTATTGAAGTTTTTGTTGATGATATCATTTTTGGAGGAGAAGATGGATTGGGTAAATATTTTTCTAATAAGATGCAGGAAGAATTTGAAATGCCTATGATTGGGGAGATAAAATTCTTTTTAGGATTTTAGATTTCACAAACTGATAAAAGTACATTCATATGTCAATCAAAGTACTTGAAGGAACTACTAAAGAAATTTGGTTTGGAAAACTCTAAATCGGTAAGTACTCCTATGACTACAACTGATAAACTATCACCGAAGGATGATTCAACCCCTATTAATATGACAAGATATAAGTCTATGATTGGAGGTTTACTGTATTTGACACAAACAAGACCTGATATTATGAATGTAGTATGTATTGTTTCAAGATTTCAGAGTAATCCTAAGGAAAATCATGAATCAACAGTAAAAAGGATTTTCTGGTATCTACAAGGCACAACAAATCTTGGCTTATGGTATATTAAAGATAAATTTTTTTATTTATGTGCATACACTGATGCAAATTGGGTAGGAGATGTAGATGATAGAAAGAGCACCACCGGTGGAGCATTCTTTCTTGGTAGCAGATTGATTTCATGGTTGAGAAAGAAACAAAGTTGTACATCATTATCAACAGCAGAATCAAAATATGATGCAACATCAACTAATTGTACTCAGGTATTATGGATTAAGCAAATATTGAAGGACATAAAGGTAAAATGCAAAGAGTCTATAATCATTTATTGTGATAATTCAGTAGCAATTGATATATCAAAGAATCTGGTATTTCACTCTAAAACTAAACATGTTTCTATCAAATACAATTTTCTGAAAGAGAATGTTGAAGCAAAGGAAGTGAAATTGGTTTATGTGAATACTAAAGAGCAGATTGTAGATATATTTACAAAGCCTTTACCTAAAGAAGCCTTTGAATATCTCAGAGAGCAGCTTGGGGTGATACCCTCACCGGTAGAGACTTAGACAGTTGGAGATTGGCATCAGACCGACATAAATTAATAGAGAAACCTTTTTCCGACTTTGATGGAGGAGAGCTACTTCTTAGGGGGAGTAGTTGGATAAGTTGGTATTTGAAATTAGTTCTATGAACTAGTTGTAGCTAGTTTTTGTATTGCTTTGGCATTTGATGTCAAAGGGGGAGAGATATCTATGGAAAAACACATTATCTTTTAGGGAGAGATTATTCATTGGGCGAGAGATTGTTACTCTCTGCATTTGTATTTTAATTTTTGTTAATTGATCTCTTCGCGAGATTGTTGGTTTTTGGTTTTTGGCATTCTCACTTTGGCACTTAGATGGTTTTTCCATCTTCTATTGCCATCAATGCCAAAGGGGGAGATTGTTGGTATTATGGATGTGTTGCATTGGTTTCGTCATTGATGTCAACACTTATTAGCACTTATCTTTCTGGAGATCTTTGGTTATGCTCACCAGCAAGTTCAGTGACTTATGAACAGTCACCGGTATCTGGTTCACCAACAGGTTATATTGTTCACCGGCACTGAGGATGATCTGTTATCATCTGGAGATCACTTGGTTATTTCGAAGACATGGTTTGGACATTTGTTTTGGAGATTTGGTTATTGGTCTAATCGAGTTGGCATAGTTGTTGTTACTGACAAATTGGTCTAGGTTATGGACTGGCAAGCGTTATCTATTCCAGATTAGCACATCATGTTATGGAGATGATTTATTGATTGATTATTATTGTAAATGCATTGAGATGACATGATGCATCACATATTGATTCATTTGTAATTGATTTAATTGTAATATTCTTAGTAATCCAACCTACACATTTGGTCTTAGGTTTTGGTATATATGTAAGATCTCAATTGTGAGATTGATATAAAATAGGATAGGAGATGAGATAAGGTTATGATATTCGATATATGCAAATATAAGCAGAGCTACTCACACAGACATCATTTGAAGATTCAAGGAAGGTTTGAAGAAGCCAATCAGAGCTTAACCAATACTAAATCCAACATTGGAGATGCTACTTTGAGCAGTACATTATCATTGGATTTAATCATCCAATTGTAGTCAGTGCGACTCTCATTTTGTGATTGAGCAGTGAGCTCTAGGCAGTTGGCCTTTCTATATGTGCAGACCCCATTTGTACACACATAATATCTGTAGTAGTATCATCTGATTGTGGGTAAGGTTTCCCACTGTGGTTTTTCCCCTTACAGGTTTCCACATACAAATCTCTATGTTATGTGTTGTGGATTTCATTTCTCTTTCTGTTTCATGCATTAAACTTCACTGGTACTATTATGAACTGTTAAACTGTCAAACGACATTAAGTTTGGTCTACCAGTATTATGCATCAAGTTTGATTAAGTTATGTTTGTGTTGAAATTAATAGACAACTAATTCACCCCCCCTCTCAGTTGCCTCTGGGTCCTAACATATGTATAATCCTCCAAATAGATTTCATCTTTTTATACCATTCACAAACAAAGAAACATCAATTAGGTCAGCCTAATTAGATGTAATGTGTAGGATATGAACAGTTGGCCCAAAAACAATCTCCAAAGCAATGCAAAAGGAAAATTGAAATGTGTGAAGTATCACACCATATTAGTACACCTTTCTATCTTTCTTAGATCAACACCTACAACTTTGCATGCTACTGCATGAACCAAAATTGCATAGGTCAGCTCCAAAGGATAGAACCAATAAAGCACACAAACCAAACTTACTTAAAACATGATGCAGACCACCAAGAATCTTGCAGATGTGCAATATAGCATCACATGTCACCAATATAGCTAAATCACTGAGCCACACCACCAAAAATACTTAAGGTGGAGGAATGCAATGCATTCCTAAAAATTGTCACACTCACTGTACAAGCTGATACTCAAACCATCACAACTTCAACTGTAGATAAAATAATAACATATAAATTGGGATATATCAATAATTTTAATCCACTAACATCATACTACAATAACAAGCAATGATGAAGCAGTACGCTACAATGTAAACCATAAAACTATACCCAGTTTTATAGACTGGTCAGGATAGTCACCTTTAGCCAACTTCAACTTTGGACCACAAAATACACCTCTAAAGTTCCAAAAAATTCATAAGACAACCAATAATACCATCTAAAGAAACCCCAATCAATCTCCACACATTTGTATGAACTCATAACCAATCCTTTGATACTACATTACTCTGGAACACAAATAATCAACATTTCAAACCAAGGTTATCATCAATGACCAAAAGTTTGACATCAATGACAACACAAAGTCATATTTGCCACAATATCCCCCTTTGTCATTTATTGCAACACTTGTGCCAACTCCACTAAAACATTTACCTTTCCACAATGAATTATCTCCCCCTTTGACATTAAGGACAAAGGGAATCTCCACAACATAGCACAAAGTCAATGACTATATACAACTCCCCTTACCAACATAAAATCCCCCTTAGGGTATGAAAAAAATTGAAAACTAAAACTGTATTTTACCAACCTTCTACTTATCCACATATGTATGTAAAAATTATCTTACCAACAAAAATTCAGAAGTCTACATAGTTGGGGGCATAATGCCCTTATTAACAAACTTGAGATGAGACCAAGTGGTCTTCCAATCATTCTCTACATATGTCAAAATATTTCGCCAACTTTCCATCTTCAAAAGAAAATTCTTTGCCTCACTACAACTACCTAGAACCTTTATCGCTTCATCCAACTTTTGAGAGTCTACGAGAAGTCTCGCCATGCTGGTGAGTTGCAAATCTACAATATCTCTCATATGACCAAACTATGCCTTAATATTTTCCTTTTGATCCGTTAGCAGATTTAATTGTATATACAAATTTTCTATCTGCAATCTACCATTACCATCTACATCCTTCTTAAAGTATATGGAACTAGATAATTGTACAATCTGTGCCTCCAAAATGTCTATTTGACCCTTAATGTATTTGGTCAATATAGGCCAATGATGACAAAACTAATATACCATTACAACATCCTTCACATTCTTATTCCTTCCTACAACTGCCTATGTGCAACTGCACATTTATTCACTAACTCTTTTAATCTCTTTTCTTCTACTCTATTTTCAACATCTTTCAAAATTGTTACTTCCAAGTTAGATGCATGATCTTTTAATGAATTAATAAACACCTATAGTTGCTATGCATCTCTCAGAGTCTCATCCAACACAAATTTTGGAAGTTTCTCCATGAGAAACTTTACTATATCATTGATCAAATTTGTACTCTACAACTGTGATTTGATGAACTTCTTGTGCACAGAGTGGTGAAGTATATCACCCAAGTATAACATATGTAGGTAGGACAACTGGTTAAGGTCCATCTGACCTTGTTTCATAGCTAACTAAAGTACCTTAGTGGTAATTAGTGATTCAAATTATAGTATTGTAAATTGTCACCAGGCCAATTTACACCTCATTTTTGTGCTCCTACTTTAACGCATCTCCCTCTCATATCCTATCTGGGTCTGTTCAATGCCTTAAATCCAACTTTAATATCTAAAACACCTACCAAATGAATCTTTGGAGGTGTGCCCTCCTCCATGGGCCTTAAATTTGGTCCCTAATTGAGGAGGACCAAGGCACCACCAACACTCTTGAAGCAGTCACCGGTGAGGAGGGACCTCAAAGAGATCAATCTGGGCTGGTCAGCTATAGTAAACATAACGAAAACACACATATATGATGGAGGCAATGTAGAACAGATAGTTTTACTACATGAAATTCGATTACACCCAACTGGTAACAACCGGGTTACAACATATCAGCACATAAGCCTGGTAGAATAAGTCACAACTGGGACCTTAAATCAAAAGATCTATCTTCTAGGCACAGTTTATCTATCTGATACTGTGATTGATTCTAATTTGTTACATTCTAAAGCATGATTACAAATATATATCAATCCAAAGGATCCAATCGGCCCAAAAGGGATCAAAACTCGAAGAACAAGACCTAACGTACAAAATAAACAAGGTCGGCCTCCGCCAAGAGATTCCTCTAGAAAATCCAAAGGATGAAATTTAGATTGTGGGAAAAGGTCGGCCACATGCCAAGGAACATTGAAATCAACACCCAAGGCTCTGCAAGCTTCAGAATGGGTTCTGGTAGTGTTGTATAATGATGAATAGAAAATACCCTAATCAGTACTAAGAGCGGGGGGTGAATCAGTATAGACAAAATATTTCTCAATAACTTATCAAGTTAAAACAATACCAACCAGTTGTCTTCATCACTGAACTTAACCATGGCAATACTAGTTAAACACAGTAAGACTTCAGACGACATAAACTGATAAGTCTGAATAGTTCAAATACATTCAATACTTGATAACAACTTCACCCATAAACATATGCATGTGGTATACCAGTAAAACCATAACCTATTACCTCTACATGCATAATCACTCAAACACAGAATACTTAATCATCACATGAAAAATGCACAACTCATGACACAAATTTTTTTTCATGTGGAAACCCAAATGGGAAAAACCATGGTGGGGATGAATACCCACAAGCTTGTTTTGAACTCTTTTGAAGCTCACTTTGTTAGAAGCCTAGTCCGGTTAAAGACTTTAAAATAAGGTTCAGTTAGGAACCAATCCTGTTAAAGATCACCCAGTTAAGGGATTGCTATATACCCTGTTAAAGGTTGAAACCCTGTTAAAGGTTACCTCGCTAGAGGATTTGAAGAACTCAATGATCTTGAGTCACCTAGTTAAAGGATTTACAATAAGCTTGTTAAAGCTACCTGGTAAAAGGATTTTCCAACTGTTGAAATGGTTAGAAGAAAACAAGTAAAACTCTGATTTGATAACAGCACTACATGCCAAGGCAGATCCTTTTCAATTCCTCTCTTCTGCAATCACACTTTGTAGTTTTCCTCTTACTGGTCTGGCAACACACAATATTTCCAACAACAAACAATAAAAAACATCATCGACCTTATAGACAACACTTAGGTCAGTAGCATAAACCCTAAACCCTAAGCATTTAGGTTTACAATACAAGCGGTCCAATCCTGATCATCCAAAGCACTTCGGATAGAGCAATACAATCTTAAACAGATCACAAGACAATTTGCATCGTTCATTCTTCACCGCATATGGGAATCAGTAACCCATCATGCTCTCTTCTCATATCGCTAAGAAGAATGATCATTCCTAAGGTAGACATTTAATGCAATCGATCTTCACATGCAAGATCCTCAAGGAAATCCTTCACGCGCACAAAAATGACGTGGCACATTGATCTCATTCTCATCTCTTAGCTAACTCATCACAGGATGTCTTTGGTTGCATCATACAAGCTGGATTGCCAAACCGGAAACCCTAGAGCTGAGACTACCAACCGGTAGTCACACTAAGTGAAGCCCTGACACTGGTTCACTTACAAATCTTCATACCGGTTCACCATCTTCTTCCAATCTGCATACTGGTTCACTTTCACTTATTGACATCAATGACAACATACATTATTGTCATATCATCATGCCAGTTCATCATATGCCAACAATATCCAACAATCTCCCCCTTTGGCATTGATGGCAATACTTAGTGTAGCATTGCAACTGTAAACATCACAGACCAGTGTATCCACATTATCAGATATCTTCTCCCCATTCATTAGTTATCTTCTCCCACTTTGACAACAATGCCAAATTGGAGGCACAAGCTTCCATTCTCTATTATGCTGCTCCCCCTATGGAGTAACATCCTTCAACACATCAAACCTGAAAGATTTGACACTGTAGTTCCCGACTGATGCAGAGCACACAACTTTAGTTGACTTCATGAAGGGGCAGAACCCCTAAGTCACCTCTCAAATGGGTAAATATAGTCTTCGGTAAGGGCTTTGTGAATACGTCTACTAGTTGCTCCTTACTGGAAACATGTTGTAGTACAACCTCCTTATTCTAAACTTTCTCTCTTAAGAAGTGATATTTAAGCTCAATGTGCTTAGTTCTAGCATGCAATACTAGATTCTAGGAAATATTATTGCACTTTTGTTGTCACAAAATATATTCACCAGTTCAGATACAGGTACTTTGAAACCTTCCAATACATGTTTCATCCAGATTGCTTGAGTGCAGTTCATAAATGCTGCCACATATTCTGCTTCAGTTGTAGATTGGGAAATATAGCTTTTCTTCTTACTCGTCCACAATACTAGTCTTCCACTGAGAAAGAACGCTCCACCAGTTGTGCTCTTCCGATCGTGCACATTACCTGCCCAATCGACATCGATATACACTTTGAGATTGAAGTCATCATTATATGGATACCACAATCCATAGTCAATTGTTCCTTTTAGATATCTAAGGATCCTCTTGATTGCTATCAAGTGGGATTCTCTAGGAAATTTTTGAAACCGAGCTACTATGCCCACTGCATGAGCAATATCTGGTATGTTGTGCACCGCATAGTGTAGCTTATCGATCATTGACCTGTACTCTTTTTCATTTACCAGCGCTGAATCATCTTCCTTAGTCAGTTTACAACCAGTCACTATCGGTGTACCAACCGGTTTTCTCTCCTCCATGCCAAAAGTCTTCAACACCTCTTTGACATACTTGGACTGGGTAATAAAGATACCCTCTTTCATTTACTGAACCTATAGACCAATGCAAAATTTTATCTCCCTAATCAGAGACATCTCAAACTCTTTCTTCATTATATCTGCAAATGCATGGCTCATTTCATCATCTCCTCCAAAGATTATGTCATCTATAAATACTTCACATATCAGAATCTGATCACCTTCTGATTTCAAGTAGATGTTACTATCTTCACTTGTTCTCTAAAATCCAATCTTCACAAGATGAGAATGTAACCTTTCATACCATGCCCTAGGTGCTTGTTTCAATCCATACAGGGCTTTGTGTAATCTACACACCATGTCACTATCTTCTGATAGGGCAAACCCTTCTGATTGCTCTATATATACTTCCTCTTCAAGGATTTCATTCAAGAATGCAGACTTCACATCCATCTGATATACCTTAAATCCCTTAAATGCTACAAATTCAAGTAACATTCGAACACCTTCTAGTCTAGCCATAGGAGCAAAGGTTTCTCTATAGTCTTCTCCCTCCTCCTGAGCATATCCCTTGCATACAAGCCTAGCCTTGTTCCTTATAACTGTACCTTCTTCATTTAGCTTATTCCTAAAGACCTATTTGGTACCTATGACATTTTTGTGTTCTGGTCTGGGTACTAAAGACCATGTTACATTCTTTTCTATTTGGTCTAGCTCCTCTTCCATTGCTTTAATCTAGTCTTCATCTGTAAGTGCTTCTTTGGAAGTCTTCGGTTCTAATTCAGAAATCATGCAAGATTTTTCTTTCACTTTTCTTCTTGTGAGTATCCCTGCATCTTTATCTCCTATATTTTCTTTGGATCATGATGTAGTTTCACATATCTAGGAATGACTCTAGCTGGTTCTTCTTTCTTTTCCTCTTCTCCTTCTTCTCCATCTTCTTCTTCTCCTACCGCAACTTCTACTGGTATAGGAACAATGAGATATTTGCTTGTTTCTTTTGTAACCGGTTCCTAGAAAGCTATTCCCGGTTCACCTTCCACTTGCTCACTATTGGTTCCCTCAGATTTCTCAGGAGATTCATCAACCTTGACATTGATGCTCTCAACAATCTTCTGAGTTATGTTATTGTATCACTTGAGGACATTGCTCTTAGTGGAATATCCTAGAAACATTCCTTCATCACATTTAGCATCAAATTTTCTCAAATGCTCACCTCTCTTGATATAGCACTTACTCCCAAATACCTTAAAGTAACTTACAGTGGGAGTCTTTTCGGTCCAGTACTCATAAGGGGTTTTATCTTTGCCTTTCTTGATAAGTACCCGGTTCATTGTATAGACTGCAGTGCTCACCGCTTCTCTCCGAAAAGTGTGAGCAACCTTTCCTTGTATCAACATTGTTCTCGCTGCTTCAACTACAGTCCTATTATTCCTTTCTGCTATGCCATTCTATTGTGGTTTCCTAGGGGCAGACAGTTGCCTCTTGATGTCGATCTCTTCACAGTACTTGTTGAATTCATCAGAAGTGAATTCTCCTCCTTGATCAGTTCTTAGGCACTTTATCCTTTGGCCACTTTCCTTTTCTACTAATTCTCTGGTGACTTTGAATTTTCCAAATTCTTCAGACTTGTCTTTCAAGAATGTGACCCACATAATTCTTAAGCAGTCATCAGTAAATATCATAAAATACCTATCTCCCTGAATACTTCTAGTTTTCATAGGACCACACAAATCAGTATGCACAAGATCAAGTAAATTCTCTACTGAAAAAGACTTACCTTTAAAAGTTGAGGAAGACATCTTCCCAAGTTGACATTCTCTACACAAAGAATTCTCAAGTTTGTTCAGCAAAGGCAATCCTCTCAGCACCTTGATCTTACCAGCTTTAACAATATTGTCAAAGTTCATATGATAGAGTCTCCTATGTCATATCCAACTGTCATCAAACTTGGCCATCAGACACTGACTAATCTTGGCATTCAACTAAAATAGGTTACCTCTAGTCTTCTTACCAGTGGCAATAAGTTCACCACTCTTTCCAATTATATTGCAGATTCCACCTTTGAACTTCAAAGTGAGTCCTTTGTCATTCAACTGAGCAACACTTAAAAGGTTATGCTTCAGACCTTCTACCTAGTAGACATCATTTGCATTGCTCTTTCCATTCAGTGAGATGGATCCTTTACCTTTTACCAAGCATGGTGCATTGTTTCCAAATCTGACAACACCTCCATCATATTCTTCTAGAGACAAAGTTTCTCCGGTCACCAGTCATGTGGTGAGAACAACCACTATCAATAATCCACTCATTGGAGTTGTCAATGCTTGAGACAAGTGCTTTCTTGTCAGACACTTCTTCTTTTATAGCTACAAACACTATATCTTCACTCTCTTCATCCTCCGATTCTTCATCAGTAACACCTTCATCTATAGCAACAAGACAATTTCTCCTATTTCCTCCTTTATACTTTCTAAACTTCTCCGGTTTATCCTTATTATCACTGTTAGGACATTTAACATCTATATGTCCTATCTTGTTGCAGGAGAAACATTTTTGAGGAAGCTTACCTCTATATTTACCAGATCCTTTCGGAAGTCTTTTAGCAAGAAGAGATTCAAACTCCATCAGAATCTCTTCATCATCCATATCTCTACATTGTCTGGATTCATGACTGGTACTAGTTTCATTTCCTTTTCTGGATGGTGCAGCAGATGCTCTAAAGGCTGAATCAGTCTTCTAAACACTGCCATCATAGCTATTCAACTCATATGCAGTCAAATTTGAAATGATAGAGTCTAAGGATACCTTGGTTTTATCAATAGACCTTAGTTCTTGGATAGCAGCAACTCTGATTGCATAGATCGATAACAATGATCTCAAGACTTTACTAACAACTATGGCATCCTCAATCGTTCCACCAGTACTTTTGATATCTCCAACCACAGTCTTAATCCTAATGCCATATTGCTGAATGGTCTCTCCTTCAACCATCCTCATGTCTTCAAATTTTCCTCTATGGCTCTCTTCCTTAGCTTTCTTTACATGCTCATCACCACCATAAATGGTTTCCAGTGCGTCCCATACATCCTTAGGAGTGTCCTTGTCTTGTACATCAATTAACTCAATATCTAATAGGCTGCTGATAAGGGCTTCCATGACTTGCACATTTTCCTGAATCTCTCTCTTCTAATCATCAGTCAGAGTGCCAGTGGGAATCACATAGACATTCTCAACATAGCTCCAGTGTTGAGCACCCATACTCTTAATGTAAATCTTCATTATGTCCTTCCATATCTTGAAGTTATCTCTGTTGAACTTAGGACCTTCCCTCTTCATCATTACAACAAGATCTTTTACCTCAAGTGGTTAAGATTATATCACCGAGAACCCGAAGTTGCTCTGATACCAGTTATTGTATAATGATGAACAACAAATACCATAATTGGTACTGAGAGGGGGAGGTGAATCAGTACAGACAAAATATTTCTCAACAACTTATCAAGTTAAAACAATACCAACCAGTTGTCTTCATCATTGAACTTAACCATGGCAATACCTGTTAAACGCAGTAAGACTTTAGACAACATTAACTGATAAGTCTGAATACTTCAAATACATTCAATACTTGATAACAACTTCACCCATAAACATATGCATGTGGTATACTAGTAATACCATAACCTATTACCTTTGCATGCATAATCACTCAAACACAGAATACTTAATCATCACATGAAAAATGCACAACTCATGACACAAATTTTTTTTCACGTGGAAACCCAAATGGGAAAAACCACGGTGGGGATGAATACCCACACACTTGTTTTGAACTCTTTTGAAGCTCGCTCTATTAGGATCCTAGTCCGGTTAAAGAATTTACAATAAGGTTCTGTTAGGAACCGATCCCGTTAAAGATCACCTGGTTAAGGGATTGCTATATACCCTATTAAAGATTGAAACCCTGTTAAAGGTTACCTCGCTAGAGGATTTGAAGAACTCAGTGATCTTGAGTCACCCGGTTAAAGGATGTATAATAAGCCTATTAAAGCTACCCGGTAAAGGGATTTTCCAATTGTTGAAATGGTTAGAAGACAACATGTAAAATTCTAATCTGATAACAACACTACATGCCAAGGCAGATCCTTTTCAATTCCTCTCTTCTGCAATCACACTCTATAGTTTTCCTCTTACTAGTCTGGCAAGTATCTCATCACTCAGATACACACACAACATTTGCCAACAACAAATAATAACAAATATCATCGACCTTATAGACAACACTTAGGTCGGTAGCATAAAGCCTAAACCCTAAGCATTTAGGTTTACAATACAAGCGGTCCAATCCTGACCATCCAAAACACTTTGCATAGAGCAATACAATCTTAAACAGATCACAAGACAATTTGCATCATTCATTCTTCATCGCATATGGGAATCAGTAACCCATCACGCTCTCTTCTCATACCGCTAAGAAGAATGATCATTCCTGAGGTAGACATTTAATGCAATCGATCTTCACATGCAAGATCCTCAAGGAAATCCTTCACACGCACAAACCTGATGTGGCACCTCGATTTCATTCTCATCTCTTAGCTAACTCATCATAGGATTTCTTTGGTTGCATTACACAAGCTAGATTGCCAAACCGGAAACCCTAGAGCTAAGACTACCAACCAGTAGTCACACTAAGTGAAGTTGTGACACCGGTTCACTTACAAATCTTCATACCGATTCACCGTCTTCTTCCAATCTGCATACCAGTTTACTTTCACTTATTGACATCAATGAAAACATACATTATAGTCATATTATCATGCCGATTCATCATATGCCAACAATATCCAACAGGTAGATCACCAGAATAGGTCTTAGGCAACCACTAACAAAGGAACAACCGGTAACAAGAAACTGTCATGGAAACCGGTAGCAATATCTTGTCGGAAAGTGATCCAAATGTGATGCAGTCTGAAAGGAAGAAAGTTGATCAAGTGTTCAAGTATAATCCAACTCCACGGGATCCAATGAGCCAAAACTGAGACACAAAGAAAGGAAAACTGAAACTACAAACAGAAAGCAAAACAAAAAGGAAAATATTTTTTTGGTTGATGTAAGATTGTTGTGAACCGGAGATGCATCTGCATCAAACATTTGGGGTTTATGAAAAAGTGAGCCTCTCACTTTGCTCGGATCAAACGGAAACCAAGACGGTCTACCTCTTCTTGAGAAATCCAAGATGAATCTTCAACTGGTCTACCCTTCCACTTCACAAGGTATTCCTTATACTGACTATTCTGGGTACTACGCCCAATCCTACTGTCCAAAATCTCTTCAATTTTATCTAGTTCCTTCCAAGGCAATTGTTTCTCCAAGTCTGCAACACTGTCCTTACTGAATTTGGATTCATGGTACTGATGAAAATCTACAGTGTTCAATATAGGTGAAATACTTAGACTATCCGGTAATTCCTCTTCATATGCATTTCCAGAATTGAACTTCCTCAAAATCTTACAGGGACCAATCTTCTTCATCTGCAACTTATTATAAGTTACAACCGAGAATCTCTCTTTTATCAGATATACCATCACTTCATCGCCAACTTCAAGTTCCTTATGTCTCCTCTTCTCATCTGCCTTCTCCTTATATTTTTTGTTCATGTCTTCCAAATGCTATTTAACCTAAATATGCAATGTTGCAATGTGATCTGCAAAATCTTTTGCTTCTCAACTATTTCAGTCTTCATTGCTAATGTCTCTCAATTTTTCTATACCTCTAGGGTGCACTCTGGTAACAATCTCAAAATGTGTTTTTTCGGTACTTCTATTCACTGAATTGTTGTAGGCAAACTCTTCTTGTGCAAGGATCAAATCCCAACTTCCGGTTTTATCTCCCACTAAACATCTCAACAAATTTCCCAAACTTCGGTTAACAACTTTTGTATGTCCATCAGTCCGTAGATTAAAAGTAGAAATGAACTTCAAATTTGTCTTCATCTTCTTCCAAAGTGTTCTCCAAAAATAGCCAACAAACTTAGTGTCTCTATCTAAAACTATGCTCTTAGGTAATCCATGCAATCTCACCACTTCCTTGAAAAATAGGTCGGCTACATGTAATGCATCTGATGTCTTTTTACAAGGTATGAAATGAGCCATCTTCAAGAATCTATCCACTACCATAAATATAGACTCATTCCCTCTCGGTGTCTTAGGCAATCCAAGTACAAAATCCATGCTTATATCCTCTCAAGGTCTTACCGATACTGTCAAAGGTTTATACAATCCCACATTCTGACTACTACCTTTTGCAACTTGATAAACTCTACAACTCTGCACATATCTCTTAACATCCTTATGAATCTAGGGCCAAAAGTACTACTCACTCACCAATGCAATTATTTTGTTAATGCCAAAATGTCCAGCTGGTCCTCAACTATATTTCTCGTTTATTAGGTTCTCTCTCATGGAACTCTTAGTTATGCACACTTGAACTCCCTTGAATAACATCCCATCCCGAATGAAATAATCCAACCATTTGCTCCTATCAACCATAATCGGTTCTCTACATGCTTTCCAAGGTTCTACAAAATTTGGGTCTTCATCATACAAGGTCTTCAAATCTTCAAAACCTAATAATTTTACTCTCATCTTTGTCATCAAATTCCTTCTCCTACTCAATGCATCAACAAATTTGTTATATTTTCCACTTCTATGCTTCGACACAAATGTGTAACTCTGCAAGAATTCTACCCATCTCATATGTCTCTGATTCAACTTACTCTGACTGTTCAAATACTGCAAAGCTTGATGATCTGTATACAACACAAACTCCTTAGGCAACAAGTAGTGTCTCCATTTCTTCAAGGCTTGTATTGTGGCATAAAATTCATGATCATACAATGAATATCTCTTTCGAGCATCATTCAATTTCTCACTGAAATAGGCTACTGCTCTCCCTTCTTGACTCAAGACTACTCCTATTGTTGTTCCACTTGCATCACAATCCACTTAAAATACTTTATTGAAATCCGGTAAAGCTAACACAGGCTGCTCAGTCACTTTTTGCTTCAACAATTCAAAACTTTTGTTTTCTTCAATGGTCCACTTGAATACCTTCCGATCTCTTCTCATGGTCTCAGACACAGGGTTACAAACTGAACTGAAATTTATGATAAACTTCTGGTAAAAACTATCCAATCCATGAAATGATCTTACCTCCCCAATGCTCTTCGGTGTAGGCCACTCAATAATGGCTTTCACTTTCTCATGAAACAGAAAGAGAAACAACAAGAGAAACAACATCCACAACACATAGCACAAAGATTTGTACATGGAAACCCTGTAAGGGGAAAAACCACGGTGGGAAACCTTACCCACAATCAGATGATACTACTGTTGATAGTATGTGGTTATAAATGGAGTGTGCACATGCAGAAAGACCAACTACCTAGAGCTCACTTCTCAATCACAAGATGGGAGTCACGCTAACTACAATTGGATGATTAAATCCAAAGATAATGTACTGCACAAAGTAGCATCTCCAATGTTGGATTCAGTACCGGTTAAGCTCTGATAATCACCTTCAAACCTTCCTTGAACCTTCTCTATGGTCTACCCATATGATCTTCAATATTCTCACATACCATGTTACAATACCATAACCTTACATACATTCCCTACATCTCACAATTGAGATCTTACATATATACCAAAACCTAAGACCAAATGTGTAGGTCGGCTCACTAAGAATATTACAATTAAATCATTTACAAGTAAGTCAAGATGTGATGCATCATGTCGGCTCAATGTAATTACAACAATACCAATTGATTAAATGATCTCCATAATGTGTCATGCTGATTTGGAATAGATAATGCATGTCGGTACATAACTTAGACCAATTTGCCAGTAACAACAAATATGTCAAACCGATTAGACCAATAACCAGAATACCAAAACCAAGTGTCCAAACCATGTCTTTGACATAACCAAGTGATCTCCAGATGATAACAAGTTATCCTAAGTGTCATTGAACAATATAACCTGTCGGTGACCCAAATATCGGTGACTGTGCATAAGTCATTGAACTTGCTGGTGAACATAACCAAGGATCTCCAAAAGGATAAGTGTTGACATCAATGAAAAAACCAATGCAACATATCCATAATACCAACAATCTCCTCGTTTGGCATTGATGGCAACATAAGATGGAAAAACCATCTAAGTGCCAAAGCAGAAATGCCAAAAACCAAAAACCAACAATCTCCCGAATAGATCAATACCAAAAATCAAAATACAAATGCAGAGAGTAAAAATATCTCCCCCAAGGATAATGTTTTTACATAGATATCTCTCTCCCTTTGAAATCAAACGCCACATCAATACAAATACCAGATACAACCAGTTCATAGAACCAATTATAAATACCAACTGTTATAACCAACTTCTCCGCCTGAGAAGTAGCTATCCTCCATGAAAGCCGGAAAAAGGTTTCTCTATAAATTATGTCAGTTTGATGCCAAACATCAATTGTCTAGGTCTCTACTGGTGAGGGTATAACCCCAAGCTTCTCTCTGAGATATTCAAAAGTTTCCTTAGGCAAAGGTTTAGTAAAGATATATGTAATCTGCTCTTTAGTATTCACATAAACCAATCTCACTTCTTTTGCTTCAACATTCTCTTTCAGAAAATTGTATTTGATAGAAACATGTTAAGTTTTAGAGTGAAATACCGGATTCTTAGATATATCAATTGCTACTGAATTATCACAATAGATGATTATAGGTTCTTTACATTTTACCTTTATGTCCTTCAACATTTTCTTAATCCATAATACCTGAATACAATTAGTTGCTGCCGCAACATATTCTGATTCTGCTGTTGATAATGATGTACAACTCTGTTTCTTGCTCAACCATGAAATCAATCTACTACCAAGAAAGAATGCCCTGTCGGTGGTTCTCTTTTTGTCATCTACATCTCCTACCCAATTAGCATCAGTGTATGCACATAAATCAAAATTTTCATCTTTAGGATACCATAGAACAAGATTTGTTGTGCCTTGTAAATACTGGAAAATCCTTTTCACTGCTGATTCATGATTTTCTCTAGGATTACTCTAAAATCTTGAAACAATACACACTGTATTCATTATATCAGGTCTTGTTTGTGTCAAATATAGTAAACCTCCAACCATAGATTTGTATCTTGTCATATTAAAAGGAGATGAATCATCCTTCAATGATAGTTTATCACTTGTAGTCATAGGAGTACTTACCGGTTTAGAGTTTTCCATACCAAATTTCTTCAGTAGTTCCTTCAAGTACTTTTTTTGATATATGAATATACCTTTATCAGTCTGTGAAATCTGCAATCCTAAAAAGAATTTTATCTCCCCAATCATAGACATTTCAAATTCTTCCTGCATCTTATTAGAAAAGTCTTTACACAATCCATCTTCTCCTCCAAAAATGATGTCATCAACAAAAAATTCAATAACCAAGATGTCTTCATTAGTCACTTTGAAATATAAGTTGTTGTCAGCATTACCTTTAGTATAACCAAACTTCAAAAGATATTTGTCCAATCTAGCATACCAAGCTCTAGGAGCTTGCTTCAATCCATATAAAGCTTTCCTTAATCTGCAAACCATATCTTTATCATTTGTCAATGAAAATCCATCAGGCTATTCAATGTAAACTTCCTCTTCAAGATCACCATTCATAAATGCACATTTAACATCCATTTGATATACTTTATAGTTCTTGTGTGCTGGAAATGCAAGAAATAATCTGATTGCCTCAATTCTAGCTACCAGTGCAAAGGTTTCATTGTAATCAATTCCCTCTTTCTGAGAATATCCTTTACACACTAATATTGCTTTGTTTCTGATTACCTTACCATCTTCATTAAGTTTATTTCTGAATACCCATTTAGTTCCAATTACATTTTTATCTTTAGGTCGGGGAACCAATGTTCATGTATTGTTCTTTTCAATTTGTTCTAATTCATCTTCCATAGCTCTAATCCAATGTTTATCTTCACATGCCTCAATAACAGATGCTGGTTCAATTTCAGAAATTAAACATGCCCCTTCATTTTCCAGTCTTCCTCTTATCATAACTCCTTGATACTTATTCCCAATTATCTGACTTTCAGAGTGATTCAGTCTTACATACCTAGGTGTGTTCATTTGTTGTTGTTCTTCAGTCACTATGGAATTCTCTGATGATGCCGGTGTGACTGGATCTACATTCTATGCTGGTGCATTCTATATAGGTTCATTTATGATCATCTCAACTGCTAGTTTAGAATCCATATACCTTTAATTTCCTCTAAAGTGTTCATCTATCTTCACATTTGGACTCTCAATGATTTTCTGCAATCTTTTATTAAAACATTTATATGCTTTTCTCTTAGATGAATAACCAAGAAATATACCTTCATCACTTCTAGGATCAAATTTACCAATATACTCATCTCTCCTAATGTAGCATTTGCTTCCAAATATTCTAAATTACTTAAGAGTAGGAATTTTACCATACCATAATTCATAGGGTGTCTTACCATTTTCACCTTTGATGTGAATGTTGAAAGTGTAAACCACTGTATTCACTGCTTCTCTCCAATACACACGAGGTAGATTTGCTTATGATATCATGCTTGTAGCTGTATCCAAAATAGTTCTATTCTTCCTTTCCACAACTCCATTTTGTTGAGGTGTCTGAAGTGCTGATAGTTGTCTTCTAATTCCATTCACTTCACAAAATGTATTGAACTCCTTAGATGTAAATTCACCTCCTTGATCTGATCTTAAACACTTGATTTTCTTACCGGTTTCATTGTCTACAAGTGCCTTGAATAATTTGAATTTCCCAAAAGCTTTTGATTTCTCCTTGAGAATAGTAACCCAACACATTCTAGAATAATCATCAATAATTAGCATGAAATATATATCTCCCTGTAGACTTCTTGTTCTTTCCAGACCACACAAGTTAGTATGAAATAAATCAAGAACATAGTTGGATTTCTCATAAATACTCTTAAAAGTTGTTCTAACTTGCTTTCCCATTTGACATTCCTTGCATACCGGATTATGAGGTTTTACAATCTTAGGTAAATCCGTTACTGCCTAAGATGAACTAATCTTTACAATGCAATCAAAATTCACATGACAGAGTCTTTTATGCCATAACCAACTTTCATCAATGTGTGCAATCAAGCATGTCTTTTCATTGTTATTCAAATGAAATATATTACCTCTAGTCTGATTACTGGTTGCAATTTCCAAACCAGTTTTGTTCATGATTTTTCATTTACCATTCTTGAATTGTAACTGAAATCACTTTTCAACTAATTGACCAACACTTTAAAGATTATGCTTCAAACCTTCAACATAGTAAACGTTGTCAATATTGTGCTTACCATCAAAAGATATAGTGCCTTTTCCTTTGATCAAACATTCTTTGTCATCTCCAAATATTACTAGACCTCCATTGTATTCCTGAAAAGATAAGAATTTACTTTTATCACCAATCATATGATGTGAACATCTGGAATCTATAATCCATTCATCCTTTTCAATTTTAGCTCTCATGGCCTGCTCTACCAGTGGAACAGTAGGTGTCAGTTGATCTTCTGTTATTGAAACAAAAGCCCATCCATTGTCTATCGGTTCTTCATCAGAATCATCAGTAACTCCTTCATCAACATAATAACATGATTTGTCTCTATTCTTCTTAAATCTGTATCTTTGATATTCAGGGTTAGGCTTGTATGTTCTTTTAGGTTCTTCTCTCAATCTTTCATGTCTATCAGGACATCTAGATGCCATATGACCAACTTTATTGTAGTTAAAACATTTAAATGGTGCTTTACCTTCATACTTACTTCCAATAGGACCTTTAGGCATTTTCCTTGCAAATAGTGCTTCAAGCTCTTCAAGTTCTTCATTTCCCTCCTGATATCTTCAAGTTCTCTTGCATAAAGTGCTTTCCAATAAGATTTATCAGATGATGATGATGATGATGATGATGCAAATGATGATGCTTTGAAGGCTAAATCTGTTTTAATTGTAGCAATAGGACCAGATTCCTCAAGCTCAAATGCTGAAAGTTTTCCAACCAGGGTGTCTCTAGATACTGATGTATTAGGCATTGTTCTCAACTCATTAATAGTAGTTACTTTCATTTTGTATGCCAGTGGCAATTCTCTCAAAACTTTAGAAATAATTTCATCTTCACTTAAGGAACCTCCACAACATTGTATTCCCAAAACAATTTCATTAAACCTTTCCATAAAAGCAAAAATCTTTCATCTTCTTCCATTTTCAAATTTTCATACCAGACCCGGAAGCATTCCAGTTTTGCAATTTTGACAGTGGTATCTCCTTCATTCAATGTCTCCAATTTATCCCAAATAGCTTTAGCAGTAGATCGGTTTGATAATCCCATGGTTTGCTGATCTGACAAGGTGCTCAAGAGTGCTTCTCTTGCTTTGCAATCATTCTCTTGATCCTTACCCAATGTAGGTGGATTAGGTTGACCCGGTGTAGGAACAACATAGTCATTCTGTGTAACATCCCATATGTCTCTTCCAATGCAATTCAGATGTGTCTCCATTCTGATCTTCCATATACCATAGTTAGTTCCATCAAGTTTCAGACTATCCTTCCTGAAAAAGTTAGTTGCCATAGAATCTCCTCAAGTTGTCAAACTTCCGCAAAAAGAGGACTAGGCTTTGATACCAATTGTTGGGACCCAGAGGCAACTGAGAGGGGGGGGGGGGGTGAATCAGTTGTCTATTAATTTCAACCCAAATAAAACTTAATCAAACTTGATACATAATACCAGCAAACCAAACTTAATGTCGGTTAACAGATTAACAGTTAATATTAATACTGGTGAAACTTAATGCATGAAACAGAAAGAGAAAAAACATCCACAACACTTAACACATATATTTGTACGTGGAAAGCTTGTAAGGGGAAAAACCATGGTGGGAAACCTTACCCACAATCAGATGATACTACTGTAGATAGTATGTGTGTACAAATGGGGTCTACACATGTAGAAAGGCCAACTGCCTAGAGCTCATTGCTCAATCACAAGATGGGAGTCACACTAACTACAATTGGATGATTAAATCCAATGATAATGTATTGCATAAAGTAGCATCTCCAATGCTAGATTCAGTACCGGTTAAGCTCTGATAATCACCTTCAAACCTTCCTTGAACCTTCTCTATGGTCTGCTCATATGATCTTCAATATTCACACATACCATGTTACAATACCATAACCTTACATACATTCCCTACATCTCACAATTGAGATCTTACATATATACCAAAACGTAAGACCAAATGTGTAGGTCGGCTCACTAAGAATATTACAATTAAATCATTTACAAGTAAGTCAAGATGTGATGCATCATGTCGGCTTAATGTAATTACAATAGTACCAATTGATTAAATCATCTCCATAATGTGTCGTGCTGATCTGGAATAGATAATGCATGTGGGTCCATAACTTAGACCAATTTGTCGTTAACAACAAATATGTCAATTCGATTAGACCAATAACCAAAATACCAAAACCAAGTGCCCAAACCATGTCTTTGACATAACCAAGTGATCTCTAGATGATAACAAGTCATCCTAAGTATCGGTGAACAATATAACCTACCGGTGAACCAAATATCGGTGACTGTGCATGTCACTGAACTTGCCGGTGAACATAACCAAGAATCTCCAGAAGGATAAGTGTTGATAAGTGTTGACATCAATGGAAAAACCAATGCAACATATCCATAATACCAACACCTCATTCATAAACCTCATGAAAGTACTCGGTGCACTAGTCAATCCAAAAGACATCACCAACCATTCATATAGTCCTTCGTTTGTCTTAAATGTTGACTTCCACTCATCACCTTCTCTGATCTTCATATGATGATTTCCACTCTTCAAATCTATCTTTGTAAAGTATTTTTCTCCACTCAAACAGTCCATTATGGCATCCATCCTAGGCAAAGGAAATCAGTATTTCACTATGATCTTGTTTATGTTTCTTGAATCAATACACATCCTCCATTCTCCATTCTTCTTAGGTGCTAATAATATTGGTACTGCACAAGGACTCACACTCTCCCTAATCAAACCTTTCTTGAACAACTCCTTAACTTTTCTATTCAGTTCTTCATTCTCTGCCGGTGTCAACTAGTGTGCAACTTTGTTAGGCAAACTAGCTCTGGGAACCAAGTCCATAAAATGACTAATACTTCTAACAGGTGGCAATCCATTAGATACACTATCTAAAATGATGTCCTCATATTCTGCCAGCAAATCTCTTATCTCTTCCGGGTGTTGTTCTTCCAGTTCTGGTCTCTCAGTCTTCTTAGGAATTAAGGCAAAACACGCATTCTCAAGTCTCAGTCCATCCATGAATTTCCTTCCATCTACTAAATAGATTCTGGCATTTCTATAGACTTCATTCTTCAAAGGTTCCTCCAAAGGTAACAAGGTTTGCTTCATCCCATTTGCCACAATAGTGTATGTATTCTTCCTCCCATCAAGTATTGCCTGTCTATCAAACTGCCAAGGTCTACCCAACAAAAGATGACAAATATCCATAGGCATAATATCACACAAAACTTCATCATGATAATTCCCAATTTTCAATTTCGCCAAAAATTGTTCACCTACTAACAACTTATTTTCAGCCTAAATCCATGATATCTCATAAGGCTTAGGGTGTTTCAATCTCTCCAATTTTAACTTATTCACCATCTCTTCTGAAACAAGATTATCCAAACTGCCACTATCAATAACAACTTTACAACACTTACCAGATATATTACATCTGGATTTGAATAGATTCTTCTTGTACAAGGATTCTTCATCTCCTTTGGTATGACACAAAGCTCTCCTCATCATCAACAGTTCTCCATCTTTCGGTTTATTGTCTAATCCGGTGGGGTTTTCTTCCACCATTGCTTCTCTTTTGGTAGCCTCTGTCTTCTTACACTCAAATGCATGATGTCGTTCTCCTCCACACTTAAAACAAGTTCCTCTAAATGTCCTCTTATCTTGTCTTCCAAATTTCTCATTCTGGTAACCATCTAGTTCTCTCCTCCGTTAGAAATTTCTATCATCCTTCCGGTATGAATTACCTTCTTTGTTCACTTCCTTGTCCTTGTTATGATCTATATTGGTTCCTCTTCCTTTGGTATATCCTCTTCCTCCTTAAAATCTTCCTTCGGTAAACCTTCCATCTCTACCTCTCTGTCTCTGCTCATATCTTTTGTTTAATTTCTCTTCAGCCTTTACTGCATACTGGTAAGCCTCCTCAACACTCTCCAATATTATCATATTGAGTTCATCTTGTATAGACATCCGCAATTTGTTCAATCATCTTGCAGTTTGTTCAAATTCATCATTAACATGTCTGGATCTGATGTTCAACTTGTAAAATGCTTCGGTGTACTCCTTCACACTAGATTACTTCTATCTCAGATTTTGCAACTTCTAGAACAAATCCACTTGATAATTCATCGGCACAAACTTCAATTTCAACTTAGAAATCATCCGATCCCGTGTCTTATTTTCTTTACCTCTTCTTTGTCTATCAACTTGCAAATGCTCCCACCAAAGAGATGCATGAACTTTCAACCGGGTACAGGCATATTTCACCCTCCTCTCTTCTGCAGTGTTTTCAAAATTGAAATACGTCTCGATCTCTGATATCCAATTCATCAATTCATTTGAATCTAACTTCCCATCATATTCTGGTGGGGTAAAATAAGGTTTAGTGTTCACCCTACTCAAAACCCTTAAAAAAATTTCTTCATCCAGATCAATTGCTAGTAGGTTTACTTGTTTAGTCAGGGCTCCTTCTCCTTCATCTTCAGTTGCATCTTCAATATGTTGACCTCTTCTCTAGGTTGTTTCCACATCTTCTAACTAGGCTGCTATTCCTTGCAACATCTCCATCAGAGTAGGGTCTGCATTCCCATGCGCTCCACCATTCCTAGTTCCTCTTCGCACCATCAATTGATGCTAGTCCTCTGCAATTGCAATTGCAGGTTAGATCCACAATCCGCCACCCTACAACAAAATTTCAGGACATGCAACCTTCAGAATGAAACTTCACTCTGATACTACTTCAAGCAGTCACCAGTGAGGAGGGACCTCAAAGAGATCAATCCGGACCAGTTAGACATAGTAATCACAATAGAAACACATAGATATGATGGAGGCAATGCAGAATAGATAGTTTTATTGCATGAATTTTGATTACACTCAATCAATAACAACTAAGTTACAATATACTGACACACAGGCCTGGTAGAATAGGTCACAACCTGGATCTTGAATCGAAAGATCTATCTTCTAGGCACAGTCTATCTATCTGATACTCTGATTGATTCTAATTCGTGACATTCTAAAGCATGACTACAAATATATATATATATATATATATATATATATATATCCAAAGGATCTAGTTGGCCCAAAAGGGATCAAAACCCGAAGAACAAGACCTAACGTGTAAAATAAACAAGGTCGGCCTCCACCAAGAGATTCCTTCAGAAAATCCTAAAGATGAAATGTGGATCACAGGAAAAGGTCGACCAAACACCAAGGAACATTGAAATCAACACCCAAGGCTCCATAAGCTTCGTAATGGGTTTTGGTAAATCACCAAAATAGGTCTCAGGCAACCGGTAACAAAGGAACAACTGGTAATAAGAAATTATCATGGAAACCGGTAGCGATATCTTGCCAGAAAGTGATCCAAATGCGATGCGGTCTAAAAGCAAGAAAGATGATGAAGTATTCAAGTAGAATCCAACTCCATAGGATTCGGTGAGCCAAAACCGGGACACATAGAAAGGAAAACTAAAACTGCAAACAGAAAACAAAACAAAAAGGAAAAATGTTTTTGGTTGATGCAAGATTGTTGTGAACCGGGGATGCTCCTGCATCATCTCTAGTCCTCGACCAGAGAACCCAATGCTCTGGTCCCCCTCTTTGGGGCCCAATTTTCAAGGAGGGGGTGAGACCCATCTCTCCGATGAGAAATGAAGTTGGTGGCTCAATATGACCATTGGAGGTTGTCTTAATCGGTAAATTGACCTAGATCCTCATATATAAAGGCATTTTATAAACCTAATTTTATCCTAAGCAATCTAAGTCTCCACATTCAAGCAATCAATCATTCAAGCATTGAAGTGTTCATCATCAAGAATTCCTAGAGGTCTTCAAGTTGCATATTCTTCATTCAATCATTGTGGAGAACTTTACAACATTCATATGCAAGCATGTGTATGTGATTAGGGTTTTGTCTATTGGCATTATGGATGAATTGATTATGTGTTGCATTGATGTCAACAGTAGCCGTTATGGTTGATTACCGACAGACAGGTTTTGGTTACCGGTAGAAGATCTAGTGTTACCAGCAGAAGAGACTGTCTGTTGGACACTTCTGGCATGTTTTGATCTATGGAATGTGATTGGTTACATGTGGTACATGGTCCTGGAGCATGTTTTGGTCAGTTGGTATTGACTTGGTAATCAGATGCTATCATACACTTTGGTAAACCCTTACCGACATTGGTTTAAGGCCCTACCGATAGAGCTCTCACTGAGGAATCTTGACAAGATGCATAATTGGTGTTGGTATAGCTTCTACATGGATTTCAGGATGTTGAAGATGTTCTTTGATCATGCTTCAACTACTTGAAGACATTGCTTTGGCGTGGTGGACCTAGAATAGGTACGGTACCTATCTAGGTTATGGATTAGTATCATGTTAACGTTTACTCTACATGTTACCGAGATGTTTTGGGATGATCTATGGATATATTTTTGTTGTTTTGGTCTTAAGACAACATGACATATCATTGTAATATGGATCTATGTAATGATCTTATTGTAATATCTTTTAGGTGGTCCACCTAATTGGTTTAGGCCTTAGGGTTTGTATAAAATGATGTAAGATCTCATTGTAGATTGTGGCATGTGTGGTATGGGAATCAAATAAGTGTTCGTAGTCTTGAAATGCAATATCATATGCGAAGGAGACTTGGTCTATCATAGGTGATCGAATATGGATTAAGGAAGAGGTCAAAGGCCTCTGGTATTGAGCTTAACCGAGACTGTAATCAGGCATGGTAGATGGTATTTCTGGTAGTTCTTTATTCTGGATTGTTGTCCATTTATCTTGGGATGGTTGTAGCCTCTCTGTAGTCAGTGAGACTCTTTTGTAATGAGCAGTACGCTCTAGGCAATGTGCCTTCCTGCATGTATAGGCCCCTCATTGTAACACATACTTTCTGTAGAAGTATCATCTAACTATGGGTAGGCTTCCCACTGTGGTTTTTCCCTTTCTAGGTTTTCCATGTACAAATCATGGTGTTATGTGGTATGGTTGCTTTGCATTAATTATCTATGTAATTGTTAAGTTGTATTGTTTACTGGTATTTGTTCCTACTAGCGTCTGTATGTGCTTTACCGATACTTGATTTGTTTAAAGTTTATTAAGTGGATTAAAAGTTATAATCTGTTAAGAACTGATTCAACCCCCCCCCCCCCCCCCTCTCAGTTTTTCACCGGTTATCCTAACATTGTCATGTTCATGCCATTTGATACAACATATATGGTTAAATTCAAGAAGCAAAGCATCATTGTCAGTCATTGTAGATCTTAGGTACATCCTTCCATTATTTCTTTTAGTATTTGTAATATTTCATTCAAGGTTAATTCCCAAACCCAAGTTTGACTTAGGAAAACCCCTACTTCTAGCCTATTTTGACTTAGGCAACTATTTTCAACCTATTTCCCCTTCCTTTTGTGTGTAGGAAGTAGGTATGGAGCTGCGATCTTCAATATAAGTTTTATTTATAGAGACAAATCGATCCCCTTTGGAGTGCGAAAAGTGCAGAGGACCAGAACAACTGTCACACCGGTCCCAACAAATTAGGAGCTCCTTTTGGGAATAGGTCCAAACCCTCTCACAATCCTTAGATCCAGGTTCGTGGCTAGATTTAATGTCTATATCTCATTTTGCACGCATTTTTACATCAATTTTAGCCCATTTACCCTAATTTTAGCATCTTCAATAAATCAATTCAACTCAAGGGAAAGAAGAGGGCACATTCAAAACCCCTTGGAATTAAATCAAAATATAGATCTATTAGGTTTATATCTATCTAATTCTTATCTTTCCCTAATGTAATGGTGCCTATCATAAATTAGTGGTTTCTTCCTTCTACGGTGGAAACCCTATTTTTTCACAATTACACATTATAATTGCAAATTCAATAATTCTGATGTAGTCTCTAGAAAGATCAAAATATTCTCCACCAAACATAGTACTCCTTTCTTCCTCTATCTTCTTCTCTTGTTCTTGTTCTTTCTCCATACCCTTCTACTCCTCTTCTTGTGTTTTCTTTGAAATCTTTTCTACAATTATTTGAGTATCCTTATCAATATCCATGTGATCATTCAAATTGGCTCTTGGATCTCCATCACCACCTAATTTTTTATTAGTTTTCTTCTTTGAATTAAATACATTTTTGTCAACATAAAGTGTACTCCCTTCCAAATCATTTTCTATGTTTGTCTTCTCCATAGGAGAAGAAAATGTCTTCTTTATCTCTTCTACAACCTCAACTATGGAATCCCTAGTCTACATGACTATCCTCTGATAGTCATTTGAATCTTCTCCTATTAAGATATTCACTCTTTATTTTGTCCTAAACCTTGTATTAAGAGCTTGCACAATCTTGTCTCTACCTTCTTTGGATAAAGGAATGCACACCATGTTTAAATCTCATGTCATTATATTGGGTTCTTTCATCAGTGCATCCTTCCTTCTTCTTGTCAAGGATTCTAACAACTCCACGTGTAACTTATCTGCAATATCATTCACATTTTTGTCGAAGGTAATTAGATATCAGATAATAAACTTTTCTATCTACTCTTTGTCTATCAAAGGGACATCCTTATATAACCTTACAAACAACTCCAAGGAATCATGTTGAGAAATTACATTTACCAAATTGTCAAGATCAAGTAGTTGATGATCAACATCAACCAGAGGGGAACCTATCTTCTTCTTCTTTCCCTTTGTATTTTTTGGTTCTTTACTCTTCACTTCCTTCCTTTTCTTTGTAGGGGTCTCTATTGGAGAGACCTTGGTTTTCTTATTCTGACTAAGAGGCATAATGTCCTCTTCCTCTTCAACATCCTTTTCCTTAACTATTGTCCTTGTGGACCTCTTTCTAATCACAAAATGTTCCTTTTGCACCGCTTCATCTATCCTACTGTTGTCTACTTCCTCAATGTCTAGATTTGGATCAGATTTCTCTCTTATTGCCTTTGTTTGGGTCTTTAACCTTTCCTCTCAATTAAATTTATCTTATTGGGGTTCCAAAGGTACCAATCTTCACCAAAGGAGAGGAAAAAACTGACCTAGTTCTCCTATGTTCTTTCTTTCCAAAGGCTTCTTCTACTGTGGGTATCTTTATCTTTTTGTATAAGTTATCCATCTACTTTGCATGTCCAGTCTGAGCCTTCTTCCAAATCATTTTATTAAAAGTCTCAACAGTTGTCCCAAATCTCTCTTCTTGTGGATCCACCAGCAACTGCAACAATGCTTCAATGTTCTTCTCCACATAGTCCTTTGATATTTCATAAGGTAACTCTAGTAGCCAAGTAGTCCTTGGCTCTACACTTAAATGTAGAAATGGTCCTTATTGACCAAAAAAGTGATCTCATTTCTATATTTTCAAACCAATTGGTAGAAATGCTCTCCCTTTCATGCATCTTATCTTGAAAGTTCTTGAACCAACCAAAATATGTAGTATTGTATGCTTCTATATCAATATTAAAATTTCTAGTATGATGTTTTATTTACATTGCTATAGGACTGAACTTATTCCACAGTTTACTTCTAACACTTGGGAGCTCATTCATAAACATAAAAGCTAAGCAAATTAGAAGGGTCCCATGCTTGAATGGATACTTGATTTTCTTGATCATGTCAAAATTATCCAAAAGTTGTTGTCTCATAAGCTCATATAAGTCAAACTTTTCTCCTTCAACCACCATTTGATAAGAAGAGCATATTACAATAGAGGTGGTGAAACCCTCATGATTTTGATAGCAAATCTTGTATGCCAAATCCTTGGTTACATAGTGGACACCTAGATCAGTGATGTCCTCAACAATCATAGCCCTTCCATCAAATTTTGCACCAGTAAGCTCATACACAATAGAATTCTTCACCAATTTCATAACAGTAAGTGCACCAGTGATGCATAGTCCTATCAAATCCCTAATAGAACCCTGTGATCTTATGCGGGTGATTTAGAAACATAACATCTCCATGAATTTGGCTCAAGATTATCTAAATCCATGCATGCAAATAGCTAAAATCAGGGAACTCCTTCTAAATGTTCAACCCTAACTTTGGAATATGCTTATATTGCTGCTTGAATGTCATCAAGTAATCTTCCACAAGCTACTTACACAAATCATTAAAATTTACATGACTAACCTATGTTAAAGGCGCATGGATATAAGCCCTAATATCCTTTATATATACTGCATTTAGTGACACCTTCAACAAAGCACCTTCTTTATCTTTCTCCATCACCACAAAAGGATAAGGTTTGAATTGTAGTCGTGGCTTTAAAGACATGTTGACAACAATCAATGTGGTCATCTCGATCAAACAAACTGAACAAACACAAATTTGTAGAATACATCAAAACACTCTATTGCTATTTTTTGCATTAAAAATCTCTTTCACACATAATAGCAATCAAATTCGCAAGATCACAAGTGATCATAATGAATTTGAAATCATAATTTATCCATTAACTCTACCAACTTTGGGTTTTTGCCTTAAATGCATTTGACCATAATATACAAAAAGTTGATACTTTTTTATATCAGTGATCACAAATACCTCCACAGATCACCACAAACATCTAGAATGTTCCAAAAATACCATCCTAACATCTTCTTTACTAAAACCGATCCAGCATCAACATAATAAAGGGGTCCTTAAGGTCTTCAATGAGTTCTTCGCATCAGATAATGCATTTTATCTACTTTCCAAAGGAAGCATTTTCACCTCCAATAGGTAAAAACCCATCTGCTATCTTGCTATCTACATTCTCATCATTTTTCCTCATCAATGTCTTATACACCTTCTCCTTTATATCATTGATCTCAATCTTCTTTTTTGGAGCAAATGACTTCTCATTCTTTCCTTTACAAAACCTAGCTATGCGTCCCAATTTTTTGCAATTATAACAAGTAGGACCTTGCTACAGGCCTCTTCCATTCCTTCTAAAATTAGATCTTCACTTGATAACCTTGTGCTCATAATTTTTGCATGCATAATAGTATCCACTGAAATATTGACCATTTTTGTCATAGTTTGTACTCACATATCCATACGTCATTTGACTTCTACATACATTTGCCTTATGTCCAAACTTATTGAAAGCATAGCATTCCCCATTAAATGATTGAGATCTGGTCTAAATTTTATGTTCACTAGCTCTATGTACAAATTTATTTCATGTAAAACATTTACCATTGCAAGACAAAGAGTACCTAATTTGAGTAGGAGGATTCCTAAAGTTTTTCTTGTTCTGGACCTAAGTGAAACCTGTTTGATCTTCATTTGTTTTCTTAGATTCATCCTTGACCTTTTCCTTTCCTTTTTCATCTTTGCAAGTTGTTTTAGAACATTCTCCTTTGTCAAATCCAGCTCTACCTTTGTCTTTATATAGTATCCAAACACTTAGCATCTCATTAAGCATATCACTCCCACCTTTGAGATTTAGGTTCTTATCAATTTGTTGTTTTGCTTCTTTCAATTGTTTCCTCAAAATAACCACTTATTCCTCAATATTGGTTCATTCTCTGGATTTGTTATGTATATTTGTTTCAAGATCATCAATGGCTTTTTTCCCTTCATCAATGCCTTTTTGGATGGGTGTGTTCTTCTACTTTCCTAGACCTTTTCTAATAAAACTCTAGATTAGACAAAGATAATTTTAATTCTCCTTCAAGATCTACAACTAAATCAATATCCCATTCATGTTGTTCCGTAGCAACCAAATATTCATATTTAAACATTGAGTTCAAATTCTAGATCTACCTCATCTATTAGATTGTTTCTTCATAAACCTTGCTCTAATACCAATTATTGAACACTTATGAATTCTAAGAGGAGGGTTGGTGAATCAACATATATTAAAACTTAACCAATTTTAACCATTCATTCCAATTACCACATGTGCAAAAGAAAAGAACTAAAAAACAAAAGAGCAATCACACATGAAAACCAATATTTTACATGGAAAACCTAATGAGAAAAAAACCGCGATGAGAACTAACCACTATATGAAAATAGGTTACAAAGTTTTATGTTCAAGGCAAAGGAAGCTCATTGCTCCTATTTTTGACTTGCAAGACTAAGGTGCACAACCTTTGGGAAAGATAAAATGGACTTGAAAAGATTAAAGATCACTTCTCTGGGGCCAACTAGAATAGATTTGACTAGAATGAATGAGTATTTTTGAATTGTGGAGAAACACGTCCTCTGGAATGTTGATTAAAGTTCACTATTGTTTCACATCTGAATCTATCTTCATCACTACTCAACTGCACTTGTGAACCTTTGCACAATTTTCAAGATACACCATACACAACTTTGTATCTTACTCATACAATACGTATAATCCTCCAAATAGAATTTATCTTTATATACCATTTGCAACCAAAGAAGCATCAATTAGGTCAAGGCCTAGTTAGATGTAAAGTGTAGGATATGAATAGTAGACCAAAAAACAATATCAAAAGCAATGTGAAAGGAAAAATGAAACTTGTGAAGTATCTCACCATGTTGGCACACCTTTCTATCCATCTCAGATCAATAACTACATCTCCACATGCTACCACATAGACCAAAACTACACAAGTCGACTCCAAAGGATAGAACTAATAAAGCACACCAACCAAAATTACTCAAAACATGATACAAAACACCAAGACTCTTGTAGATGTACACCATAAAATGACCTGACACCAACATAGCTAAACCATTGAGCCACACCACCAAAACTACTAAAGGTAGAGGAATGCAACACATTCCTACAAACTATTATTGTACAAGTTGATACTAAGATTATCACAACTTCAACTGTGAATAAAATGAGAACATACAAACTAGGATATATCAAGAATTTTCATCCACCAATATCATAGTACAACCACAAGAAATGATGAAGTAATGCCCCATAATACAGACCATAAAACTATATCCAGTCTGACAAACTTTTCACCGGGGCAATCACCTTTAGCCAACTTCAACTGCGGTCCACAAAATACAATTCCAAAGTTTTGGAAAAGTAATAAAACAATTGGATATACCATATAAAGAAACCCCAATTAATCTACACACATCTACATGAACTCATAACCAATCCTTTGATACTGTATTAAGTTGGAACACAATTGATCAACCTTTTGAACCAAGGTTATCATCAATGCCAATAAGTTTGACATCAATGACAACACACTCATATTTACAACATGTTGAATATATGATAGTACAAATACTGAATCAACAAAACTGCATGTCATCCTACAATATCAATCCTTTTTCATGATACAAATCCAAGAGTTGGACACTATGACCTTGCTACAAACCATACCCACTACACAATGCACCCCTACTCTAGCTGTCACAATGTAGCTAAATGTTGGTTTAAAAGTTAAAGGTCAGACACCTTTTATCCATTTGTGTATTCTAATCCTATCTTACCTTGATGATGGATCATGAAATTTTGATCTAAAACATTAGTGATAAAAATATACATGGTTAAATTTGAAAGAAAATATTAGCTAATAATGCAAGGCTATGCACCTTTATACAACATAAACTAATTTCCAAGTAAAGTGTTTAAAATATGGATATAGAAACTTCTATTGTTGTTATACAGTTATACATGAAAGTTGGAAAGATGATACTATTGAAAATGTATGTAATATTTATTTTGTTTAAAATGTGTTGAAGCAATGGGATAAGGATCAAATTATAGACTCATTCCTATATCTAATCGGGCAAAAAGCATGGAGTTTATGGAAAATATGTAACAACTAAAACCAAATAGGATATCTTAACCAAGATATAACCAATGATTATATTTATTCAAATGCAAACATAAACTACGTTCTACACATCCAAGTACATTTATAAATTGATCTTGATAATATATATTAAAAAAAAATTGAAATGATTTTATGGCCTTCTAGCTAACCAACTAACCAAGAACCCATCAAGACAATATACAAAGAACTCTTGAAAATGCTAATAAAATGTCAAATATTCTAGTTTCAATCATTCTTCAAAGTTATAGTGATTATATTATAGATTGTGAACAAAAATCACATCAATAAGACCTCCAAATAATATACATATAAGTGGAAAGTGAAAAGTTAAGGCTTCCTACAATATTTTTTTGTTAGTTTTGTAACTCTATTTTCTTTTTTTCTTCAAGGTAAATTTGAAAAATCTATGTCTTTCAATACAATTAAGAGATCTTGCAAAAACAACCATGGTTATTTGTAATTATACAAGCCTCCCATGTCTACTTGTATCATCTTCACATGGAAATACACTTGAAACCATGTTCTTTACATCAACAACCACATATTTTTGTACACCATCCATATCTCAGAGAGACCCATAAGTACCAAGAGGAATCTAGGAGCCTTCATGTTTTAAATAATGTCCATTTTAAGATCTTTAATAGTATCTTAGGTTGTGTAGAACATAGGTGAGGTTTTTTATTCAACCCGTGAAATTTTGAGACTTAGAAAGCTAGGTAGGACAAACCTGACAAACAAATCGAGATGAGAATGTATCTAAAATTCCAAAATTTGGAATGTTGGATTTTGGAGGAAAAGTGACATTTGAGAAAAGGTTGCATAGATGACCAAACCAAAGGTATTAATATTTAAGGGAAATGGGAGTTGGGTAAAGTCATGTTAGGGATGGTACGTTTAACAAGAATGTTGGGATGTGAAACTCTAAAGCTTTGACATTTAAATTGTTGAATTTTAGGGGGAAAGTGACATCATAGGATAGGATACATGGATGAACAAACCTAAAATCCTAATGTAATTCCCACCAAAATACCCTAGAGAAATACACCTAATCTATCTACAATAAATTAAAAAATGCGCGTCTATTAAACAACATATGCAACTATACCATCCATCTAATGCACATCAAATACAACATCTACTAAATGCATCAATTCAAATCACATAATAATCTTAATTAATACATTGCATAAAACATCATAGTACAATTACGCAAGCGGAATAACATATCATATCATCTTTTCCCCTAGGGTATCTCAACGTCACTACTTTTAAGAGTAACATCCTATAGACTAAATTCATTTTAAGCACCAATACCAAATGTTCCTAATCCTATATAACACATCTATTCTAAACATTAGGAATCTAGTCCCATAACCATCTAATACTATGTTTAGGACTATACCACATTCTAAGATTCATACACATAACCTAAGAGATACTTCCATAAACAAGTACGCAAAAACATACACAGTGCTAACTATCATGAATCAAGTAACCATTCTAAGATACTTAGGCAATTCTATTTAATATACATAGAAGAAGCTTACAAAATAATCCAAATGAACTAATCATCTTATTACATCCAATTCCTAGTCTTACAATGTCACATTACATAGATTTACTTTTACAAGGTACATGATCCTTTCCTTAATACAATACCATTGTGAATACATGAGTAATACAGTACATAGAATCAACTGCAAGACTTCTCACATAATGGAGAATAATAGAATCCACATCCACGCACCCAACTCCAATGAAGAATATCCCAATGGGAGAAGGAATCAAACCACCCGACCATGTGGAACCAAATAGGAACCACCCCCCTTGATAGGAGATGAAATGGGGTTCCAACACTCACTCAAGACCTAGGTTTATACCTAACAACCATGGGACTCAACATAACAATAATCGCATGACATCACAATGCTGAAATCAACAATAAACTCTTCTAGAGGCATACAATAAATCATGGCATATGGACATGGTCACATGTAGGAATGGAGTGTCATCACATGTTGTCCTCATATAGAAGGGAATATGACCATCCTTACTAGTCACTCTCCTACGTGATAGCCTCGCAAAGAAGGTAAATATGCACCCATAGTAGACATCTATGATGTCCTCACAAAGAAGAGCAATCCATACTCTTGATAGATATATGAGCTACCCTCACAAAAGAAGGGTGAAAACAACCCCTTAATAGACATGTGGAGCCATCTCAACCTATGTGAGTACAAGGGAGATTAGATTTCCATCTCATATGGCCTCAAAAAAATAGAATTATCTTATTAGGTGAAACCCAAGCCCAATCAATTATTAAATGTTATCACTGAATTACAAAAAGGAAAACTCCCAATGTGCCCTAGCGGTCTAGGTGTCAAACAACCTAACTCACGTGACCTCGGGCATCACAAGGAATCCCACTCCCCTAATTATATTCCAAGCCATAGGGTAACACATAAAATGACATCACATCACATAAAGAATGCTCACAAAAGACTTCCAAGTACACATAACATCATTGAGAACATACTGCACATAGAGCATACATATGACCCATTACAAGCATAGAGCCTTCACCAATGCCTCATAGGCATAGTACCAATGAAATAACATGAAACATAATCACATCATAAACTACTGAAAATAATCAACAACGACATACAAAACATCCCACTGGAGTCATAGAAACAATCCTCAAACAACAAGGCAACAACCTTTTGCTGGAGAACCTTTTGCATAAGGAAACTCCTCAACAATAGGGCATGAACCCACTTACCAAAGCACAAAATACATCATGAGACCTCATACAACATAATGAACCAACTAAAATTTCTCAACACAGACTTCACATGCCTCTGGGAAATTAACACAATCCAACTAGAACTTTACAACACTAAAATTGACCTTTCTAGGTCTCTTGGACCAGTTCAACTCCCTTGGTATGTAGGTTAGCACCCCTAGTATGTAGGGTAGTGTTCTAGGAACATAGCATAGAATTATGGGATGATTTCACAATGTTTTGGGTTCACTGGTCAACGTTCTGGGCTCCTAGGTCAGCGTTCTCAGTCTGTAGGTTAGCTCTCTCAGTAAGTTTGCCAGCACTTTGGTTCTGAACTATGGCATTTCTAGTATGCATAGTGGCATTCTTGGTTTCTAGGATGATGCCCTTGGTTGACAGGGTGGCGTTTCTAGTAGTTTTGATGGCATTTTTGGTTAAGTATGCAAAATCAAGGTGTTAAGAGATCCTATGATCCAATCTACTGCTCAGATATTCTAAGGGGGGAAAAATGACCTACTTGGTAGAAGGAGGAGGTTGTATTAGGTCCATACAAGGTTTATGAACTCTCAAAATTCACAATGCAACTCACTAAACATAGTTCGCAAGTCCCACAAAGTCAAGGTACAAAAATCTGCAAATATAGGGATAAGGAGCAAAAAGAGATAGCCTAATCCTGCAAACAACTTGAGAGCCAAATGGAGACCTTACAAACATAATAATCACTTGTATTCACAACATACTCCACACTCACACAAAGAGTCCATTGAGCTCTCAATAGCCACAAGGACTCACAGAAAGCACAAAGAGAGACTCCTATTACACAAGGTCTCACAAAAGGAATTCATTCCATTTTATAATGATAACCAATGAAAAACACATCCAATACAATTGTATACAGGTGGGAAAGCAATCACAGGGAATGTGCAAACAATGCACTTCCTGACAATAACTCAAAAATTGAGACCGAAAACAATCTGCAATCTCCCTTCCCAAATCTAATCGGAATGCAATAGGATTAAACAAACATAGGTTACTTCCCAAAAATCAATTCCAATCTCCCGACAAGCAATCCATTTGAAAACACAGAGCATACACAATATTTCCAGAAAACTAAATTAAAAAAAGGAAAATTCACCAACCTGCAAAAGCAAATCCTAGAATGAAATTTGAAGGCGAGCAATCCACAATCCAAATCAAACTCCAAAAATCTTGAATCGCAATCAGAATCCAAAATCCAAATTCAAAATCCATTGAAAAGTTTCAGTAACACTCACGGGAAAATCAATAAATAATTTTTTTATGAAAAACTATAGGTTATAATCGGCCAATCAGAATAATAAAAAATACTATATATCTTACCTACGCTATAGATCGAGGAATATAATATTTTATAATATTTCTTACCTACCAAGTAAAAATAACCAATTACCAAGAAGGGTAAGTTATATTTATATATTTTTATTTTACACCCTCATGCAAAATAGAAAGTACAATTAACAATAATAAATTAAGATTGAAATAATAGAATACTTTATATTATCAATAAATAACTATATAGCTTTATTAAATAAATTAAATATATCAAATAATCAATCAAATAATTCAATACATCAAATTAATAAATAACATCAATAAATAATAAATCAATTAAATAAATAGACATTAATCAAATCAATTAAATAAATAATAACTTAAGAAAAATCAATCAATAATAAATCCAATAATTAATAAATAAATTAATAATAAATTAATTAAATAAAACCTTAATACTAGATAAATAATTATCCACGAGTAATTTAAATAAATCAATGACAATCAACCATAGGATTATTAAATCCAATAATCAATAAATCACAACTTCCCACTATTGATCAAATGAACAACCATACACTCGCATACTTATCATACTGGCAAAAAGGGGAATATTGACCATACTAGACAACAACTTACGCCACAACTCAACTAACAAGGTGATCAACAAAACCTAGAGTAAGTGAGGGAAAACCAAGTCATCTCCAACAACTGCCATTGGGATTAGGACACGCTCAAACTTGTGAAGCCAGGTGGAGTCAATGTCTGGTACTTGCAATCTTGCATCCACCAATGAACACAAGAGATACATATGCAATATCATAATGATAGAGAAGTGAAAGAGAGTCGCAACACCTTATCATGCTCATGATGAGTGATAAGGCATTGTTCCTTTCACGAAGACAATCACATAGTGGCAATACATCTCATAGAGTCATCATCATGAAATAGGGGTTAGAACTGCCATCATATATCATAAAATCATGTAAACCATATAAGAACATCATATGCATATAATCCATCCAAGATAAATCATCCATCAAATAATCTAGAATGTATCACCAGTCACATAAATCAACAAGAGTCATCAATAACATATGTCCATCTAGCATCATCAATGTCTACTGAATAGAAATAGAATTATAAACATCATCAAAATATCATTTGAAGTCTAGATAAGTCTATCAAAGAATAAATCAAAATATGAGTCTAGAGGGACACTACACCTAAAATGTAAGGAGAAGGTGCTTAGAGGGGAAAGGAGAGTTGAGGGAAAATGCATGCTAGAGATGACATATTTGACAAGGATGTCAAGATAAGAAACTTAAAAACTCTTAAATTGCCTAAAATTGCCTAAAGAAAGGCCAACTTTCAAGGCATATACTACAAAAGAACCCTTTAACAAAAATTTTAAGGATGTTTGATGAAACACTTTGAATAAATTCTCTTAGAAAAATAATCAACATAGGGAACCCCCATTAATACAACCTCAAAATAATACTAACTAGAGGTGGAAAGTAAAACTTCCTACAATTTTTTTTTTTTTGGTTTTATAATAGCTCTTATTTTTCTTTCCTTCCATCTTCAAGGAAAATTAAAAAAATCTATCTTTCAACACCACCAAGAGATCTTGGGGGAATAACCATGGCTATTTTTAATTTTACAAGTCTCTCATGTTTTCTTGTATCAACTTCATGTGACCATACACTTGAAACCATGCCCTTTACATCAACAACCATATGGAAGATAATGTCAAAGAATATCCATTTTGAGACAATTAATGGTATCCTAGGTCATGTAGGGAGGTATGTAAGGTTTTTTTCAAACAACAAATTTTTTAGACTCGGCATGCTAGGCGAGATAAGTTTGACAAGCATACTAAGATGAGAAACTTTGAAATAAACTTTTAGAAAGTTAGATTTTGGAGGGAAAATGATGTTTTGAGGAAAGGATGCATAGATGACCAAATGAAAAATACTAAAATTTAAGGAAAAGGAGATTTGGAGGAAATGTATACCAAGGATGACAAGTTTGATAAGGATGTTGGGATGAGAAATCCAAAAACTTTGAAATTTAGAAAATTGAATTTTTGGGGAAATTGTGGCTTTTGAGGAAATGATGCATGGATGAGTCATGAGCAAACCCATAATCCCCAAACTTAAGGAAAAGAAGGGTTGGGGGAAGGTATGACAAGGATGATAACTCTAAATACAATGTTTGGATGAGAAACTTTGAAACTCTAAAATTTCCTAAAAATACTTGAAGAAAGGCCAAATTATGAGAAATGAACCCCAAAATAACCTTTAATTTTTTTTTCCTGAGTATAATTGATGAAATCACTTTTATTAGTTCCCATAAAAAAATACTCAACATAGGAGAATCAACTAGAGATTTATTAGATCAATTATCAATAGAGGGTTGTTAGGGTCAAATGAAGAACTTTAGTTTCTTTAGGCATTTTTAGGACTGCTTATAGCCTTAAATTGAACCCTCAACTCAAGAAATGGTCCTAATCTATTTTAAAATTAAAATTTAGTACTTAACATTTAATCATTGTGAAACTAAAAAAAAAGGACTAGAACTAATATAAGGGCCCAAAAATATCACATCCCATTTTTTTAGAGCCTATTATGGAGGGACTATGTAGATTAGCTCTATAGTCTGGACAAAATCTCTCCAAATTTTAAATATTTTAAGTGTCAACCTTGACATTGCACAATTTATGGTCTCCATTTTTTAATATGATCATTTTATGTCAACTTTTCATCAATTTAAACCTTGTAACTATATATAAGTTGGAGGCTTTCCTCATTTGAGATATCAATTATTATGTTATCCTTAGGATGAGAAACTCTACTAAATTTCAGTGTACAGGTCTGAAAATATGAAGAATAATCAACAACATCAATCATTTATCATTCATCATGATGAAAGCTTCAAGGAATTTTGGAGGATGATAGGGAATTATTGATTGATTATCCATGTGTACAACTCCTTAAGGACTTCGTATGATTTCACATCATTCTTGCATTTCTAGGTTTTAGCTCCACATCTAATATTTGTAGCATCACAAATTGTAACTGGTCTAATTTACACCTCATACTTTAGTATTTCCTATCTTCATTCCCTCTCTAGGTTCAGTTTGACCCTATTCACCAACTTTGATGTTATGAACAACATTTGGTGGGCCCCATCTTGTAGGTCCTTCCCCCATTTTTCTTTGCATTGGTCTTGTTTTCTAAAGGACCAGGGCATGTAGCACCCTTGTTTAGACCAAGGTGCCTCAAAATGTTGCGTTCCCCCTCAAATAGGCCCCAATTTGAAATGGGGTTGATCCTTTACCTCTTTGATGGTTTCCGGTCCCCAAGGCTACATATGACCATTGGAGGTCAGCCTAATTGGTAAATTACCTAGGGAACCCTATATAAAGACATTCTATAAATTCATTTTATATCTAAGAATTTATCTATATTATTCATGCATCTGTGAATAATTCATCATCAAACATCTTCAAAGATTCAAGGTTGCATATTCATTATTCAGGCATTGTGGAGAAAAGTTACATCAATATTCATGAAAGCATGTATTTGATTTGATCTTTTTATATCCATGTGTTTGTCATGCCATTACATTCAACATTTGTGATTACATTTAAAGAGCATTGCATCATCATCAACAATTTTAGATCTGAGGTATATATCCTTAATATTTATTTCAATATTTGCATTATTTCATTCAAGGTTAATTCCTAAATTGGGGTTTAACCTACACAAACCCCTATCCACAACATCATTTTCTTTCTTTCTATGTGCAAGAGTTGTACTCGAGAATTCTGACAATGTCGACAATGAGTAATAGGTTTAGCTTTCAACAATGGAAAATTCGAAGGACCGGGGCGGATCTATGATACCTAGTCTTGAAAAATCAAGTTGAACTTCTGGGAATAGGTTCCAAATCTTAGTCTGTGGCTCTATGGTACATCCATATCATTTTGTATTCATCAAGTTACTTCAATTATCCCTCACGTTACCCTAATTTCATAACTACATTCTAAATTCAACTACTAGAGAAGATAACCAACAATAACCAATTGAATCCATTCAAAATCTCAGCCTCTTTCCTCACTTGGATTGATCCTAGATCTATTGGATTCAATCCTCTTTCAATGTATCTAGCATTAATTGGGTTATTTAGTGGATTTACTTGGTGAAACCCAAATTCCCAATTTCCCCACATTACATTTTGGTGAACCCGACATCTTTCATGATTAATTCTAATTTGTTGTCTCATATCTAATTTGTATGCATTTTAGCTTCCAAATTTGCACTCATGGATCATATTCTCAATTAAAAACATAAATTTAGAGGTTAAAATCATAGTAACCCTATTTTATTTTGTTAGATTTGACTTGTGGGTTGCATAATTTTTCACTTGTATTTTTAGATATGATTTTAGGCATTCACAATGGAATTTACTAAATCTAATTTGTTTGATATTTCACATGTCATTACTTTATTTTTTAGTTAGATTTATCACAATCATGTGTTGGATAATGGTTTCTTTCATTTTACATTACTGTTTTTTATTCATAGTAATTTTTCATATTGTATCTTTAGTGTTTTGAAGATATTTCCTACTTGCAAATCATATCTCAAAGCTTTTATCAATTTTATATGTTGTTTTATGATGAAATTTTTAAGAACATCATTACATATCTAGATCACATAAAGGCTTTTGTAGACAATGATAATCCTATAGATGACATTAATAAAGTTAATACTTGTACCTCTCCTAGGGTATCTAATGTAAATAAGGAAAGATTTTGTTGGAAGAATGTTGCAAATATGTGCTTGAGAGATATTTGAGAGATGTGTTCTCATTGATGTCAACATATTTCTCTGTCTGAGACAGTGATGCAGTGAAGTTCAGTAAGTTAGTTTGTTTAGCATAGTTAGTCTGATGAAGAACAGAGTTTGTGGATTAAAGGGTTTGTAGAGGGTTGTCTATAGTTGATTCAGTTCAATTTTAAAAGGTCTACATGGAGATTTGATTGAGTTATGGGTATCTGTGTTGTGGTTGTTTTTTCAGTTGTTCAATGGTGACAATATTTTGATCTGCATTGCTCTGCATTGTAATATATTGATCTGTGGATTCGGAGGTATGTTTGGGACATTGGTGTGTGTCCTCAATTCAAGTGGTTCATGGTTTGGAGTTCCGCAAGTGACTTTTCATGTTGACAGTCATTGCAGTTAGTGTTCTTGAGGTTCGGTATGGAGATACTGGTGATTCTAGTAATTTGTGTTGGTGTGGATGTTTCTATGGTAATTCATGATACTTTTGGATGTTTCTAGATCATGTTCCTTTTGTGTTGGTGCTCCACATTGATCATTGAGCTCGTAATTGATGTTTTTTGCTGGTACATTGGTGTTCTTCATGTTCTTGGCTAACCGGATGCTTGTAACATGCTGCGAATGTTTGAGGCATAATTCTTGGAGGTGTAATGTGTTTGAGGCAAAGGATTTGGGTCTGTGCTATGTCTTGATAGATATTGCTTGGTCCACATGTAATATTGTATTGAGTGCGGTTGTATTATTGTAATTAGGTGGTGAGTTTTGAGCCGACCTTGATGATTTCTCTAAGGTTGATGTCCTGTATAAATATTTGTTATAATTTTGTATTTGGTGTTGGTAGAGGATGAGTGTGAGTGTGTATTTCCACTGAATGTATACATATTTTGAAGGCAAAGAAGAAGTGTGAAGAAGAATTTTTTTGTGTGCTTCAATGGGACTGAACTAGGCATTAAGGAGATGTTATTTATCAATTCATGATTTTTGGATGTGATCTTTGATTCTTTGTATAGGCAGTGAGATTTCCCTGGGCAGTGAGTCTTTTTGTTTTGAGCAGAGAGCTCTAGGTAGTGTGCCTAAATGCATGTGCATTCCCCATTGTAATACTTCTAGTAGATTATATGTATTTTGTGGGTTCATCCCCACCGCGGTTTTTCCCCTAACAGAGTTTTCCATGTACAAAAATCTTGGTGTTATGTGTGTTTATGTTGTGTTGTGGATTCATGATTTCATGTTTAATTATCAAATCTGAGATAAGTTTAATTAGTGTAAGTTTTTATGACAACTGATTCACCCCCCCCTTCTCAGTTGTTTGCCCTATTTCCATCAAAGTCAATACTCATATCAATGATCTCTCCAATGGAGGTAAAGCATTGAAGAGCAACATCACACCATCCTCTTCTCATAGGCATACTTTAGAGAAAGGTGGGTAAGATCAAAATGTTGGTTTATCAATCTCTTTAGATCCTCCTTACTCTCCTAGAGCTTATCTTAGTCATCAAAATATTTGTAGAGAAGATGAAGTTATGAATTCTATTCATGATCTATCTCCTCACATAACATTAAACAATTATAAAGCCCTAGATGATAAGGATATTCCTTCCCAACATATCAAAGAGGATATGAATAATGGTGATAGAAAGGAGAAATTCCCTACAAAGGATATTCCTTCCTCATCTAATTATCCCTTTGATCCTTTTATGTACCCTTACACTACAAATTTTAAAGAGATTCATGATAATAGTCCTTATTATTCATAATTAAAGAGCTCTTATAGGAGTGGTTATAATATAATTTTGAAACAAGGTTATAGCGGACAAGGACTTGGAAAATATGAACAAGGAATCAAAGTCCCTATAAACCCTCCTTCACAAGATAGTATAGAAGGTCTAGGAAATATTCATCATTCACCTATGGATGATCTCCTTAGGGTGAAAAATTTTGAGCATCTTGAAAGACAGAGAAATTATCATCCATCTAAAGGTGTTTCTTACTCCTGAACAATCCTTTGTCTCATATCATCAAACCAATGATTATCATGCCAATAATTTTTGTGATTTTCAAAAGGGAATACAAGAACTCATTAATAACGACACTATCAAAATCATAGAAGATAATCCTCCTCCTTCTAGCAATCCTTGTCCTATATCTCAAGAGACAAGACCTACTCCTATTGATGATTAAGAGAAATTAGCTACAAGAATATTTTGGAGATTAAGGTATGATAAGAATGTTATTTTTCCCTTTATTAAACTTAACCACAATTATAAGAATAAGGAAAGTGCGATGAGAGTTGTCTTTTTCATCATGGTTATTCTCATTCTCTTAGAAATTGTAAGGCCTTTAAAGCATTTGTTTAAGACCAATATGATCAAATATCGCATATCTCTTACAACCGATCTTGCACTTTTTCTTGGTGAAGAGGTAGTGGCTTAGCACTCCATTAACCCTATCATGTTTCTCCTCACCTTATGATATTATTAGTTAACTTCATTGGAGGCTCTTTGTCATGAGTGATGATTCTTTTTCAATAACAATCATCTTAGGGAAACAACATAATTCCTCCTTATTTCCTTTCCTGGGGGCAAGGACAATATGTATATTCAATTCTATATCTTCTTTCAAAGATTACCTCTTTTTTAGAGTTGCATTTTGCATATCTTGATGTCTTTTCTTGTATTGAATGTTCCTTCATGTGAGTACATGTGTGTTCCTTGTTGGGACCTTTTTCTTTGCTTGAAGTGCTACATCTTCTTATGTATAATTTCTCTTTGGAGATTGTATAATCCTTCTCATTGTCCCTATGCTTGGGGGGAATTAATATTTCTCCTATCCTTTCTAAGGATCCACTTTTCCTTTGTTGAGTGGTGTTTTCTTACGATGTCATTCCTTATGTAAAGTTTTTTGTTTGCTCAAGGATTTTCTCTTATGAAAGAGGCATGTATCCTTATCTACAACATCTTCTTCACTTGGAAATGTATATCTATTTTAAACAAACCCCTCACTTTGGGCCAAAAGTGTGTCATCCTTTATCAAGAATCCCTTTCACCTAGCAATAAGGGGGAGGTAAGCATTCTTGTTCACCTTCCTCTCTTTTGGTCAATGATGATATTTTTGTTCAAAAATATCCTCTTAGAGGTAGATGTCTTTGACCAAAGATCTCTTCTCCTCCAAGGATTCTCTTTACACTTGTTGCAAGATATTTTTTTACAACTATCTTTTCCTTGCTTATAGGAAATAAAACTCTTTGTCTTGGAATTATGCACATTGTTTTCTAAAAGGATATCTCCTTGGAATTGAAGGCATGTATCCTTGTATCTAGCTTACTTAAGACATAAATATAGGACTACGTTGAAATCTTAAGGGGGGGCATTGGACATCCCTCGCTTTGTACTATATTTTGGCATGTCTTATATGAGGTGTTTAGACTCAAAACTAGACAAAACAAAGTCTTATATGAGATGCTTCATGCCTGAAACTAGACACAACATTTTTATATGTCTTACATGGGGTACACATTCTCAAAACCAGACAAAACAAAGTCTTATATGAGATGTTCTTGAAACCAGGCATATATTTGTCTTATACAGGGTACACATGCTTGAAACCAAACAAAAAAAAGTCTTATATGAGATGTTCCTAAAACCAAACATTTTAATTTTATTTTCATGTCTTATACAGGTTGATGCATGCTCAAAACCAAACAAACTAAATTCATATATGAGATGCTTAATTCTTGAAACCAAAAAGAAACATATATGCAGTAGGATGAGTGGAACTAGTAAAACACAACTAGATTATTTTGACTCTCCTCCCCAACATGGATCACCTAGCATAACATAGCTTGCTAGCCCATGGCATCCATGCATTCTCTCTTTTCTCTCTTCCCCATGAGCTCATAGATTTGCTATTTGTGGATTGTGATTTATCATTTGATGCATGCTCTTTCTCTTTTCAAGTGATCACTTATGTTCCTATGATAGCATTCTGAGAATGATATTAGTGCCTGACATTTTGATTATTGATGTCTCTTCAACTAGTTGACTTGGAGCCTTTTTGTGTTTTGTGTTATGTATCTTTGGTCTTTGTCTGACTTTGTTTTCCTTTTTGTCTTTGTCTTGTTTTGTGTGTCCTTGCATGAGATTGTGTGAGTTAAGATCCTAATATTGGGGGCTTGGTTCCTTTAAATTATCGATGTCTTCTTTCCAAGTGTGATCTCGCTCCTAGTTACTCCTCTCTCATATTTCTACTTTACCACGAGTATTTGCATAGGCACAAAATTTTGTTAAAGTGGGGGCTAAATGAAGTGTCATAAATTGTAACCAATCTAATTTATACCTCATGCTTGTACTCTTACTTTAGCGTGTCATGTCTCCATCCCCTCTCTAGGTCTGATTTGACCCTATTCTCCAACTTTGATGTTATGAACAACATTTGGTGGGCCCTATCTTGCAAGCCTTTCCCCCATTTCTCTTTTCATTGGTCTTGTTTACTAGAGGAATAGGGCATGGAGCACCTTGGTTTGGACCAAGGTGCCCCAAAATGCCTTTGTCTCCCTCAAACAGGTCCCAATTTGAAATGGGGTTGGTCCTTTACCTCTCCAACATTTTTCAGTCCCCAGGGCTTTACATGACTATTGGGGGTTAGCCTAATCAGTAATTTACCTAGGGAACCCTATATAAAGACATCCTATAAATTCATTTAAGATCTAAGACTCCATCAATATCATTCATGCATCTATGAAGCATTCATCATCAAGCATCTTTGGAGATTCAATGCTACATATTCATCATTCAAGCATTGTGGAGAAAAGTTACATCAATCTTCATGAAAGAATGTTTGTGTGATTAGGGGTTTTCATGTCTATTTGTTTGTCGTTCCATTACATCCAACATTTGTGATTTCATTCAAAGAGAATTACATCATCATCAAAAAATGCAGATTTGAGGTATATCTCCTTAATATTTATTTTAGTATTTGAATTATTTTATTCAAAGTTAATTCCTAAATCATGTTTTGAATTAGGAAAACCTCAATCCAGAACATCTTTCCCTTTCTTTTTATGTGTAGGAAATAGGTGTAGGAGATATACTTTAGAATTCCAATAGTGTCGATAATGACAAATAGGTTCAGCTTTCAATGGTAGAAAAATCGGAGGACTGGGGTGGATCTGTGCTACCTGGTCTTAAAAAATCGGGCTGACTTTTGGGAATAGGTTTTGAATCTATTCTTTTGCCTAGATCCCAGACTGTGGCTTTGTGTGACATCTATAGCATTTTATATTCATCAAGCTATTTTAATTATCCCTCATTTTATCCTAATTTCATAATGCATTCTAAATTCAACAAAGAAAGAGGATAACCAACAATAACCAATTGAATCCAATCAAAATCTCAGACCTTTCCCCATTAAGGATTTAGCCTAGACCTATTGGGTTCAATCCTCTTTCAATGTATGTAGTGTTAATTATATTATTTAGTGGATTTACCTGGTGAAACCGTAATTCCCAATTTCCCCATATTACAATATTAATCCTTTATTCATGTCTATTTATGTGAGGTGCATTTTTGAGGTGATTTATACATCACATTTTGATTGCCTTTGTTGGAATTTGCAAGAAGATTGCATTGATGAATCTAAGTGTTGTCATTGATATCAATTATAACCAGTAATGGAGTTGTAATGCAACCGATAGTTAAGCTAGTGAAGGAAACCGATATTACTATAGAAGTAGTGAGATCAATAGGTAACCCTACCTGTTGATATGCCAAACCCTAACCGATGGAGCTTGGTGAATCGGTTGTGTTGATCTATGATCAAATGGTGATCAGAGATGATTATGCCACGTATCCATGATGCACGTGATGAGTTTCAAAGTGGTTTTAGCATGTAGAGATAAATGTTTTATCTTGGGAATGAGTGAGTGCATTGCATGAAGAGGAAACTGCGTGATGAGTTACAGGATTCGATGAGCGGTGATCAAGGAGCGGTTGAGGTTGTCTTGTACAATGTGCAATGATTCCTATGTCATCCAACAGTCATGTTTGAACCGATTTGTTTGTAATCTCTATGAGATCTTAGGTTTGTGATGTGTTACCGACCTATTATTTTTCTTATAAGATCGATGGGTTGTTTTGTTGTAGTGTTGGTAATTTTGGTTAAGTGTCAGTCTGATTGATTGCCAAACCAGAAGGAGTATCTATAGTATGTTTGAAGGCAGATAGGAGCATGAAAAGGATCTGATCAAGCAGAGTAGTTCTATTTACTAGATCAACAAAACCCTGTTGTTCTCTAACAATTACAATAGTTAAATCCCTTAACCAAGTAAGCTTTAATAGGCTTAGTTCTTTCTAAATCCTCTAACCAGGTGATCCATTAGCTTGGATTTCAAACCCTCTATCGAGGTTACTCCTAACATGTTGGTATTTTGAGTTTGTTGGTATTTTGCATAGAGATTGCATTAATGATATGTTGTCATTGATGTCAATTGAACCGGTAATGGTATTTATGTTATTGTTGATATTGTTGTTTTTGATATTGGCTAGTAACAGGTAAGAAGAGCTTTGTGGAAGATGTTGTTAACCTGTATGTAAAGTTTGTGAGTTGAACCGGTGTAAAGGTGTAAAGGGTTAAACCTTTATATGTATTGTGACCGGTAAACCCTATCAGTTGTTAAACCCTAACCGATCAAGTTTGGTGGTTTATTATCTAATAAGCGGTAACGATGGAGACACGTGTGATCATTGAATGACGATATGTTTAAATTGATTTGGCGCGTTTGTTCTTGTCTAAGGAAGCAGCAAAGTGGATTGCATTTAATATACAGCGTGTGATGAGTTACAAAGTCCTATGAAGCAGTGATCATGGAGTGGTTGGAATTATCTTGAATAATGTGAAGAGATTGTCATGATTTCTAATGGTCAAGATTGTACCGACTTGTTTGTAATCTTGATGATGAGAATTAGGTTTTTGTTGTGTTACCGACCTAATTGATTTCTATTTAAGGTTGATGAAGTTGTTGTAAAGGTTGTTGGCAAGATTGGTAAAAAACCTGTTAAGTATGTAGTTGCCCAACCAGTGAATGGATCTGCACTTTGAGTGAAGGCAGATTGAAGCATAGAAGGATCTGATCAAGCAAATATAGTGCTACTCAGACATATCAAAAAAACCTGTTGTTTTCTAACAATTACAGCAGAAGTAAAATCCCTTAACTGGGTAAGCTCTAACAAGCTTGGTTACTCATTAAATCCTCTAACAATGTGGCCTATTAGCTTGGATTCGTAAATCCTCCAACGAGGTTACTCCTAACAGGGTATTGTGCTTTTAATCAAGGCATATTTGTAAATCCCTTAACCGGGTGATTCCTAACTAGAATTAGTTCTTAACAGGACTTATTGTAAAGCTTTAACAGGCTTGGCTCCTAACAAGGCGAACTTCAGAAGAGTTCAGATAGCTATCCTTGTGAGTCTCATCTCACCGTGGTTTTTACCTATTTGGGTTTTCCACATATAAACATTTGTGTCAAGTGGTGAATGCTTTTGTGGTTGTGATCTTATTTGTTGATGTGGTTAATTTCTGATAAGGCATGTTATGTAGAAGCATTGAGAGATGAATATGTTGAGTTATGAGTAAGCATTGTTGATGTTTACAATATTGAAGTTGTTTACTGTTAAAGTTGTCATAACAGTTAAACTTATTGATGTCAAGCATTCTTATGAATATTGATCTTGACTGAGATATGTTTACTTTGTTTGACTGAGTTTGTGTTTGGGAACTTTATATCAATTTTTTAATATACTGATTCACCCCCCCCCCCCCCTCTCAGTATTCTTTCGGATACTTATTCTTTCATCATACCATCAATTGGTTTCAGAGTGACTCAGGTCCTCTTAATCTAAAATCCTAACATCTTGAGGAAAAGATCTTGTAGATCATGACGAAGAAAGAAGGTCTAAAGTTCAAAAAAGATAGCTATAGAATATGGAGTGACAAAATGAAGATTTACATTAAGAGTCTTGGTAGTCAATATTGGGATCATATAGAAAATAAGTATACTACACCTACTGGACCCCTAACTTATGATCAAAAGAAAGAACAACAAGAAAATCACCAGGGATTAAAAGCTATTATCAGTTCCCTGTCTGATGTTGAATATGTAGATGTTCATGGTCTTGAAACTGCATATGAAGTATGGAAGAAATTAGAACAGATTTATAGTGGTGATGAACATGTTAATATTGCCAAAGAGGAGAGTTTAAGAGGAAAGTTTGATGACATGAGAATGTTTGAAGGTGAAAATATCCAGCAGTACGGTCAAAGGATTAAAGAGATAGTTGGTGAGATAAAGAGTGCAGGAGGGAAAGTGGAAGATGCCACAGTAATCAGTAAGAAACTGAGAACCCTGCTACCAGTCTATGCTATCCGAGTTGCAGCTATTCAGGAGCTGAAATCCATTGACAAGACAAAGGTAACTCTTGACTCTATTATTGGCAAACTTACTGCTTTTGAATTAAATGGCTATGATGGTAGTGTACAGAAACCAGAATATACATTTAGAGCTTCTGTCTCTAACCAATCTGTGAGAAGAAGTAGAGATACTGACCATAACTATGTATCTAGATCCAATAGAGATGCTGAAGATGAAGACAACTTAGTAGAACTTGAAGCATTGTTGGCAAAACGACTGCCTAGAGGCACTGGTAAATATAGAGGTAAGCTACCTTTAAAATGTTTTGCATGCAACAAGATTGGTCATATATCAACAAACTGTCCTAATGGTGAAAATGAATACAAGAGAGACAAATTTAAGAAATATAACGGTAAAGGCAAGAGAGATTGTCTTGTAGCTATTGACAGTGGTATTACTGATGAAGAATTTGATGATGATGCTAGTGAAGATATTGTGTTTGTAGCTATTAAGGAAAAAATATCAGATCAGAAGGCACTAGTATCTAGAATGGATAACTCTAATGATTGGATCATTGATAGTGGTTGTTCACATCACATGACCGGTGGTCAGAGCAAATTTCTTTCCCTGAAAGAATTTGATGGTGGTGTTGTCAGATTTGGAAATGACTCACCCTGTATGGTTAAAGGTAAGGGAGTTATTTCTCTTAATGGGAAGAGTAGTTTTGACGATGTCTATTGGGTTGAAGGCCTAAAGCACAATTTGTTAAGTGTGGCACAACTTAATGACAGAGGATACCCACTGGAGTGCAGAAATGGAATGTGCAAAATCTTTGACTACAAAGGTGAATTGATTGCAACTGGGAAACAGACTAGAGGTAATCTATTTCATCTCAATCCTAAAGTTAGCAACTGTTTGATTGCAAAAATAGATGATAGTTGGCTTTGGCATAGGAGATTTTGTCATATCAATTTTGACAATATTGTTATAGTAAGCAAGTCTAAGCCAATAAGAGGTCCGCCTTAGCTAGACAAACCGGTTAATGCTCTTTGTAAAGAATGTCAACTAGGAAAGATGACTTCTTCAACTTTTAAGAGAAAGTCATTCTTAGCAGAGCATTTGTTAGATTTGGTTCATACGGATCTATGTGGACCAATAAGAACAAGAAGCATTCAAGGTGACAGATCCTTCATGATCTTCACTGATGATTGTTCAAGGATGATGTGGGTCACATTCTTGAAGGATAAGAATGAAGCTTTTGGTAAATTCAAAGCATTCAGAGCCTTAGTTGAGAAAGAGAGTGGAAAAAATATTAAATGTCGAAGAACATATCAAGGCGGTGAATTCAGTTATGCAGAGTTCACTAAATATTGTGATGATAATGGTATCAAGCGGCAACTTTCTGCACAAAGGACACCACAACATAATGGTATAGCAGAGAGAAACAAATAGTTAGTGGTTGAAGCGGTTAGGAATATGTTGATAAAAGGAGGTGTATCAATTTTTTTTTGGAAAGAAGTTGTAAGTATAGTTGTGTACACAATTAACTGAAATCTGGTGAAAAGAGGTAAGGACAAGACCCCATATGAATACTGGTATGGGAGATCACCTGATGTTAGCTATTTTAAGATATTTGGATGCAAATGTTTTATTAAAAGAGGTGATTACATAAGAAAGTTTGAAACTAAGAGTGATGAAGGCATATTCCTTGGCTATTCCACCAAGAGTAAGGCCTATAAATGTTTCAACAACTGGACACAAAAAATTGTTGAAAGTGTTGATGTTCATGTAGATGAATGTCCTAAAATTTGAGAAGGAACTAGTTCTGAGAAGAAGGATGAAGATCCTTGCATTTTGCTTTTGGAACCTGAAACTGTTAAATCAGAAATCACTAAAGCAAATCCCGATGTACTCATTCAACTGGAACAAATAAATTTAGAGGAAGATGATTTTGAAGAAGCTGAACCTGAAGAGAATGATCATGTTATTCCTAGGTATGTGAGATTGAATCACAGTCCTGAACAGATAATTGGGGATAAGGATGTTGGAGTACTAACTAGAAGGAGATGATATACTGGTCAGTGAAGTATTTGTAGATGACATTATATTTGGAGGTAATGATGACATGAGTAATTGTTTTGTAGATGAAATGAAGAATGAATTTGAGATGTCATTAGTAGGGGAAATAAAAAATTTCATAGGCTTACAGATACAACAGATGAAGAATGGTATTTTCATTACTCAATCCAAGTATGTGAAAGAGGTTTTGAAGACTTTTGGTATGAGTGACTGTAAACCAGGTGGAACCCCAATGCTTACAGGTTGTAAATTATCCAAGGAAGATGCATCTCAGTCTGTAGATGAAAAGGAATATAGGTCAATGATTGGCAAATTACACTATGTTGTTCACAGTCGACCAAATATTGCAGAAGAATCCAAAGGAGGCACATCTGATGGCAACCAAGAGAAATTTTATATATCTGAAAGGTACTATTGACTATGGGTTATGGTATCCATATGGTGGAAATTTTGATTTGAAAGCATACACAGATGTTGATTGGGCTAGAAATATTGATGACTAGAAGAGTACTACCGGTGGAGCATTCTTTCTCTTGGAGTAGTAAAAAGTAGAGTTGCACTTCACAATCTACTGCTGAAGCTGAGTATGTAGCAGCTTATATGAATTACACACAAGCTATGTGGATGAGGCACATTTTGGAAGGTTTGAAGATGGAAATCTCAGAACCAATAAATATTTTGTGTGATAATACAAGTGTAATAAACATTTCTAAAAATCCTGCTTTGCACACAAGGACTAAGCATATTGAATTGAAATATCACTTCTTGATGGAAAAATTTGAAAGTAAAGATGTTATCTTGGAGCATGTTTCTACCAAGGAGCAACTTGCAAATACCTTTACCAAACCTCTGCCTAAGACCACTTTTGAGTATCTTAGAAGTCAATTGGGGGTTGTCCGTCTTCACGAAGTTAGTTGAGCATGATGTTGATTGCATCAGTCCCTGAATTACTTGTAAAATTTAACATAGATTGATGAAGAAGTGGATGTATTCCAAAGGGGGAGCATCAACATCACAGTGAGAGCAGAATTACATGTTTTACTTTCACTTTGGCATTGATGTCAAAGGGGGAGAAGAATTATGTGATTGAGGAGAAGAATTATGTGTCTAATTAGGTGAACCAGTGGTAGGGTGAAGACAGACAAAGCAAGGTGAATACTTGGTAATGTAAACCAGGATTCCTATTCACCAATCTCAGTAGCAATTAGAGTCGTTGATATTTGTATTGCCATCAATGCCAAAGGAGGAGATTGTTTGTATTTTGAGTTTGTTGGTATTTTGCATAGAGATTGCATTAATGATATATTGTCATTGATGTCAATTGAACCGGTAATGGTATTTATGTTATTGTTGATATTGTTGTTTTTGATATTGGCTAGTAACCAGTAAGAAGAGCTTTGTGGAAGATGTTGTTAACCTATATGTAAAGTTTGTGAGTTGAATCAATGTAAAGGTGTAAAGGGTTAAACCTTTCTATGTATTATGACCGGTGAACCCTATCAACTGTTAAACCCTAATAGATCAAGTTTGATGGTTTATTATTTGATAAGCAGTAATGATGGAGACACGTGTGATCATTGAATGAGGATATGTTTAAATTGATTTGGCGTGTTTGTTCTTGTCTAGTGAAGGAGAAAAGTGGATTGCATTTAATACACAGCGTGTGATGAGTTACAAAGGCCTATGAAGCGGTGATCATAGAGGGATTGGAATTCTCTTGAAGAATGTGAAGAGATTGTCATGATTTCTAACGGTCAAGATTCTACCGACTTGTTTGTAATCTCAATGATGAGAATTAGGTTTTTGTTGTGTTACCGACCTAATTGACTTCTATTTATGGTCGATGAAGTTGTTGTAAAGGTTGTTGGCAAGATTGGTAGAAAACCTATTGAGTGTATAGTTTCCCAACCAGTGAATGGATCTACACTTTGAGTGAAGGCAGATTGAAGCATAGAAGGATCTGATCAAGAAAATATAGTGCTACTCAGACAGATCAAGAAAACCTGTTGTTTGCTAAGAATTAGAGCAGAAGTAAAATCCCTTAACCGGGTAAGTTCTAACAAGCTTGGTTACTCATTAAATCCTCTAACAAGGTGGTCCATTAGCTTGGTTTCTTAAATCCTCCAGCGAGGTTACTCCTAAAAGGGTATTGTGCTTTTAATCAAGGCATATTTGTAAATTTCTTAACCGGGTGATTCCTAACTAGAATTAGTTCTTAACAGGACTTATTGTAAAGCTTTACCATGCTTGGCTCCTAACAAGGCAAAATTTAGAAGAGTTCAGATAGCTATCCTTGTGATTCTCATCTCACCGTGGTTTTTACCTATTTGGGTTTTCCACATATAAACATTTGTGTCAAGTGGCGAATTCTTTTGTGGTTGTGATCTTATTTGTTGATGTGGTTAATTTTTTATAAGGCATGTTATGTAGAAGCATTGAGAGATGAATATATTAAGTTATGATTAACAATTGTTGATGTTTACAAGATTGAAGTTGTTTACTATTAAAGTTGTCATAACAGTTAAACCGGTTGATGTCAAGCATTCTTATGAATATGGATCTTGACTGAGATATGTTTACTTTGTTTGACTGAGTTTGTGTTTGGGAAATTTGTATCAGTTTTTCAATATACTGATTCACCCCCCCCCCTCTCATTATTCTACCAGATACTTATTCTTTCATCATACCATCATAATATTGTATTGCTTTTAACAGGGCATTATAGTCAATCCCTTAACCAGGTGGTCCCTAACAGGGAATTTTTGTAAAGCTTCTAACAAGGTTTGGCTCCTAACAGGGTAAACTTTAGAAGAGTTCAGAATACTTGTGGCTATTTATCCCCACCATGGTTTTTCTCATTTGGGTTTCCACGTCAAAAATCATTGTGTCAAGTGGTGAATGATTTTTGTGGTTATGTTTTGATATGGCTAATTTGTTTAATTGGTAAATCTACTTAGATGTGTTAAGATGACTGACAGTAATTTGAAATGTAATTTTACTAATGTTAGTGAAGAGGTTTGATGTATTGCTTAAATGGTATGAGAGTTTCAGATCTGTTATACTGTTATTTTGGTATACTAGTCAATCGATAAACTTGACAATGCTATTGCAGTTTGTAGTTCAGTGTTTGAACCAGTTAGTTCAGTGATTGATTTATGAGTTGGGTTTTGAGTTTGGTGAAATTTTAGTTGGTTATTCTATCTACTGATTCACCCCCCTCTCACTAGTTGTCCGGATTTTATTGATTCATCATATCATCAATTGGTATCAAAGCATTTTAGGTCCTCTAGTGTCTAAGCCTAACAGCTTGAGGTAAAGATCTAGAAGAACATGATGAAGAAATAAGGTTTGAAGTTCAATAGGGAAAGCTATAGAATATGGAGTGATAGGATGAAGATCTATATTAAAAGCTTAGGAAGTCAGTATTGGGAACATGTTGTTACCAAATATACCTTACCTAGTGGGATTTTGTCCGATGATCAAAAGAAAGAGAAACAAGAGAATAATCAAGCATTGGAGACTGCTTATGATGTGTGGAAGAAACTGCTTATGATGTGTGGAAGAAACTTGAGGATATCTATAGCAGTGATGAGCATGTGAACATTTCCAAAGATGAGAGTCTGAGAGGTAAATTTGATGACATGCAGATGGCTGAAGGTGAGAATATTCAACAGTATGGTCAGAGGATCAAGGAGATAGTCAGTGAGATCAAAAGTGCTGGTGGTAAAGTGGAGGATACCATAGTGGTTAGTAAGGTATTGAGAACCCTTCTACTGGTCTACGCTATCCGAGTTGCAGCCATTCAAGAACTCAAGTCTATTGATAAAACAAAGGTAACTCTTGACTCCATCATTGGTAAACTTATTGCATTTGAATTGAATAGTTTTGATGGAAGTGTTTAGAAATCGGAGTCTGCATTTAGAGCTTCACTTTTTAATCCACCTGTAAGGGAAAGCAAAGATGTTAGTCACATTCATGAGTCTAGATCCAGTAGGGAATTTGACGATGAAGACAATCTGATTGAGCTTGAAGCATTGTTGGCCAAGCAGTTACCTAGAGGTATCGGTAAGTACAGAGGTAAATTACCTTTGAAGTGTTTTGCATGTAACCGGATTGGACATATTGTAGCTAACTGTCCAAATGGAGACAATGAGCATAAACGTGAGAAGTACAAGAAGTACAAAGGAAAGGGTAAAAGAGATTGCCTCATTGCAGTTGATGGAGGAATCACAAATGAGGAATCTGAGGGAGATGCAAATGAAGACATTGTCTTTGTTGCCATTAAAGAGGAGACATTTGATTAGAAGGCATTAGTTTCTTGCATGGATAGTTCTGATGATTGAATTATAGATACTGGTTGTTCACACCACATGACCGGTGACCAAAGTAAGTTTCTTATTTTGAAGGAATTTGATGGAGGTGTTGTGAGATTTGGAAATGACTCACCCTGCATGGTAAAAGGAAAGGGAACCATTTATCTTAATGGAAAGAGAAGTGCAGATGATGTCTACTGGGTTCAAGGATTAAAGCACAATCTTTTGAGTGTAGCTCAACTCAATGACAGAGGTTATCCACTGGAATTCAAGAATAGAATGTGCAAAATCTATGGAAGCAAAGGTGAATTGATTGCAATCAGCAAGTAGACAAAAGGTAACTTGTTTCACCTAAATCCTAAAGTCAACAATTGTTTAATTGCTAAAGTAGAAGATAGTTGGCTTTGGCATCATATATTTTATCATGTAAACTTTGATAACATTGCCAACATCAGTAAGTCCAAGTTTGTAAGAGGTTCGCCTCATTTGGACAAACCGATGAATGCTCTATGTAAGGAATGTCAGTTAGGGAAGATGGCATCCTCAACTTTTAAGAGAAAATCTTTCTCAGCATAACATTTGTTAGATTTGGTTCATACAGACCTTTGTGGACCAATAAGGACTAGAAGTATTCAAGGTGATAGGTATTTTATGATCTTCACTGATGATTGCTCAAGAATGATGTGGGTCACATTCTTGAAGGAGAAAACAAAAGCCTTTAGTAAGTTCAAGGCATTCAGGGCCTTAGCTGAAAAGGAAAGTGGAAAGAAGATAAAGTGATTAAGAATTGATCAAGATGGTGAATTTACTTTAGAGGAATTCACTAGATATTGTGAAGACAATGGAATTAAGAGGCAACTTTATACACCTGGGACACCACAATAGAATGGTATTGCAGAGAGGAACAATCAGTTAGTTGTTGAAGCAACTAGAATGATGCTAATACAACGAGGTGCAGCTTAAACTTTCTGGAGAGAAGCTATCAACACAACTATCTACACTATGAACCAGATATTGGTTAAAAGAGGTAAGGACAAAACTCCTTATGAATACTAGTATGGTAGGTCACCTAATGTCAGTTACTTTAAGGTTTTTGGTAGTAAATGTTTTATCAAGAGAGGTGACTATGTTGGTAAGTTTGATGCTAAGAGTGATGAAGGCATATTTCTTGGCTACTCCACCAAGAGCAAAGCCTACAAATGTTACAACAATCAGACAAAGAAAATCATTGAAAGTGTTGATGTCTAAGTGGATGAGTTTCCTGAATTTTCAGGAGAAACTAGTGAGGAGAAGAAGGAAGATGAACCTTACATTCTGATTTTGGAACCAGAACTGGTGAGACCAGAAGTTGGTGAAATGAATGATGTTGTAGTACCAGTTCAACTGGAATAGGTAGATTTTGCAGAAAATGAAGATAGTGAGGAAGAAGAACCTGAAGATAATGATCATGTTATTCCAAGGTATGTGAGACTCAATCTTAATCCTAACCAGATTATTGGAAATAAAGATGTTAGTGTGTTAACTAGAAGAAGAATTAGAGATAATTCTTGTATGATCTTCACTATTGAGCCTAGAACTACGAAGGAAGCCTTTGGAGATGATCACTAGATCAAGGCTATGGAAGAGGAGCTTGACCAGATTGAGAAGAACAATACACGGACCCTAGTACCCAGACCGGTGAACAAAAATTTAATTGGTACTAAATGGGTATTCAAAAATAAATGGAATGAAGATGGAGTAGTAGTTAGAAACAAAGCCAGATTGGTATGCAAAGGCTATGCATAGGAAGAAGGAGAAGACTGTGGCGAGACATTTGCACCCATTGCTAGATTGGAAGGTGTTAGGACTCTACTTGCATTTTCAGCATATAGGGGATTCAAAGTATATCAGATGGATGTGAAGCCAACATTTCTAAATGGAATACTGGAAGAGGAAGTCTACATTGAACAACTAGATGGTTATGCTTTGATTGATGCAAAGGATATGGTGTGTAAACCACACAAGGAACTATATAGTTTGAAGAAAGCACCAAGAGCATGGTATGAAAGACTACATTCACACTTGAGGAAGATAGGTTTCCAGAGAACCAGTGAAGAGAACAATATATATCTCAAGACTGAAGGAGATAAGATACTGGTTAGTGAAGTGTTTGTGGATGATATCATTTTTGGAGGCAATGATGACATGAGTGATCACTTTGCAAATGAGATGAAAAGTAAATTTGAGATGTCTCTGGTAGGAGAGATAAAATTCTTCAAAGGTTTGCAAATTCAACATATGAAGAGTGGTAATTTTATCACACAGTCCAAATATGTGAAAGAGGTATTGAAGGCATTTGGAATGGGAGACTGTAAACCAGTTGAGACACCAATGGTTATAGGTTGTAAACTATCGAAGGAGGATGATGCCGCATCCGTTGATGAAAAGGAGTATAGGTCTATGATAGGGAAACTGCATTATGTTGTTCACAACAGACCGGATATTGCTCATGGAGTTGGATTAGTTGCCATATTTTAGAAGAACCCGAAGGAGACACACATGGTAGCAACTAAAAGGATATTCAAATATTTGAAAGGTACTATTCATTATGGATTATGGTATCCATATGCAGGTAACTTTAATTTGAAAGTCTATAAAGATGCAGATTGGGTAGGAAATATTGATGACAGGAAGAGCACAACCGGAGGTGCATTCTTTCTTGAAGGAAGGCTTGTACCTTGGAGCAGCAAGAAGCAAAGTTCTATATCATAGTCTACTGCTGAAGTTGAATATGTTGCAGCGTATATGAATTGTACCCAGGAAACCTGGATGAAACACATTTTGGAAGGTTTTAAGTTCAAGATCATAGAACTAGTAAAAATTTTATGTGATAACACCAGTGCAATAAATATCTCAAAGAACCCGGTGTTGCATGCTAGAACCAAGCATATTGATCTGAAATATCATTTCTTGAGAGAGAAAGTGTAGAGTAAAGATGAATTACTGGAGCATGTATCTACTAAGGAGTAGCTAGCAGATATCTTTACTAAAGCTTTGCCTAAGACTACGTTTGAGTATCTTAGAGGTCATCTAGGGGTTGTGCCCCTACATGAGGTCAATTGAGCAGAGTTTGAAGACATCAGTCCCGGAGCTAATTGAAGAATCTTGAAGCAGGATTGGTGTAAAAAGGAGCTACTCCACAAGGGGAGCATCAAGCTGCAAATTGTTGATGCAGAACAGTGAAGTATGACATTGTATGTTTTACTTTCACTTTGGCATTGTTGGCAAAGGGGGAGAAGAACTATATGATTGATAGGGAGAAGAACTGCAGCCAGTTATCAACTGAAGACATGGAGACTCAGTTGAAGGAGAGTACATGGTAAAATGTAAACCAGGATTCCTATACATGTGTATGTGCATTACTCCCAATCATCACAATCAAAGGGTATTGATATTTGTATTGCCATCAATGCCGAAGGGGGAGATTGTTGGAATTTGCATGAAGATTGCATGGATGAGCCTAAGTGTTGTCATTGATGTCAATTGTAACCGGTCATGGAGTTGTAATGCAACCGGTAGTTGAGCTAGTGAAGGAAACAGGTATTACTATAGAAGCAGTGAGACCAACCGGTAACCTACCTGTTTATATGCCAAACCCTAACCGATGGAGCTTGGTGAATTGGTTGTGTTGATCTATGATCAAATGGTGATCGAAGATGATTATGCCACATATGCATGATACATGTGATGAGTTTCAAAGTGGTTTTGACACATAGAGATAACTATTTTATCTTGGGAATGAGTGAGTGAATTGCATGAAGAGGAAATCGCGTGATGAGTTATAGGATTCGATGAGCGGTGATCAAGGAGTGGTCAAGGTTGTCTTGTATAATGTGCAATGATTCCTATGTAATCCAACAGTAATGTTTGAACCGATTTGTTTGTAATCTCTATGAGATCTTAGGTTTGTGATGTGTTACCGACCTATTGTTTTGCTTATAAGTTCGATGAGTTGTTTTGTTGTAGTGTTGGTAATTTTGGTTAAGTGTCAGTGTGATTGATTACCAAACCAGAAGGAGTATCTACAGTATGTTTGAAGGCATATAGGAGCATGAAAAGGATCCGATCAAGCATAGTAGTGCTATTTACTAGATCAACAAAACCCTGTTGTTCTCTAACAATTGCAACAGTTAAATCCCTTAACCTAGTAATATTTAACAGGCTTAGTTATTTCTAAATCCTCTAACCGGGTGATCCATTAGCTTGGATTCCAAACCCTCTATCGAGGTTACTGCTAATAGAGTATTTCTTTTAACAGGGCATTATAGTCAATCCCTTAATCGGGCGTTCCCTAATAGGATCTATTCCTAATAGGACATTTTTGTAAATCTTCTAAGAAGGCTTGGCTCCTAACAACGCAAACTTTAGAAGAGTTAAGACTACTTGTGGGTATATGATCCCCACTATGGTTTTTCCCATTTGGGTTTCCACGTCAAAAATCATTCTGTCAAGTGGTGAATGGGTTTTGTGGTTATGTTTTGATATGGTTAATTTGTTTAACTGGTAGATCTACTTAGTGTTGGCAGTGGGCTAGCGTCCCTCGTGGGGATTTGCAACATGGTTTAACAGCCTCCTATGGATTCTATAAGTCTAGTGGTTGTATCAGGCATTGACAGGTCGATCTTTTTGTGCAACAGCAACCCTAGCTTGTAATAAGTGGTATCAGAGCTTGGTCACAGGTTCGAATCACGCAGGCCGCAAAGAGTGACACTGGGAGGGAGATTGTTGGCAGTGGGCTAGCATCCCTCACGGGGATTCTCGACATGGTTTAATAGCCTCCTGTGGATTCTATAAGTCTCATGGTTGTATCGGGCATTGTCAAGTCAATCTTTTGGTGCAACGACAACCCTAGCTTGTAACACTTAGATGTGTTAAGATGACCGACAATAATCTAAAATGTGCTTTTACTAATGTTAGTGAAGAGGTTTGATGTATTGGTTAAATGGTTTGAGATTTTTAGATATGTTATACTGTTATTTTGGTATGCTAGTCAACCGGTAAACTTGATAGTGCTATTGCAGTTTGTAGTTCAGTGTTTGAACCAGTTAGTTTAGTGATTGATTTATGAGTTGGGTTTTGAGTTTGGTGAAAGTTTAGCTGGTTATTCTATCTATTGATTCACCCCCCCCCCCTCTCAGTAGTTGTTCAGATCCTTATTGATTCATCATATCATCATGCTCATCTAAGGTTCACTCTAACACACTTGATTAGGGCTCTTGTTTATGTTTGTGCATTTTATTGCTCACCATAATCTTGGACATGCTTAAGGTTTAGATCACATAGTTTTATCTCAAATTCAACTTGGCTATCTGTGTAGGTGGAAACATCAAAATGAGGGGTTAACTAAGGCAAGCCCCATGTATAGAAAAAAACACCATTTTTCCCCCTTTTTATATATTTCTAGGTCTAGGTACAGGTTCTTTAAAATAAATTTTTTTATACCCCTTTGCAGTTTCACCTACACTATTGTAGCCAATTTAGTGTATGTTCCCCTAGTATTTGAGTAGGTTCATTTTAGTCCTTACATTAGCCTTTTCCCTCTTAGGATGCTCAAGACACCTTCTTAGTAGCTATCCCTTTCTATCAGTTTTGTGTTAACTACATGTTTCTCTTTCCACCCATTATTTTTTATTGTGATTTGTCTAGACAATCATGCACCACGTGGACGTCTTCATATCATGTTATTGTCCCATCACATTTTAATGTTCAAAGGTCATTGTTAAGTTGTTTTTCACTTGTCACCTACCTAGGTCAATGGAAACAACTCAAAATCTTCTGAAATGGCTCAATAGCCTCTTCTTTCCCTGCTCTTCTCACTTTTAAATATTTTATTTCACTCCACACAAACTCTCTTGGTTCTCCCTTATAATATTTCTTGTAATATCTTGAAATCTATTGTCTTTTATAGTTCTCTCTCTCTCTCACACACACACACATCTCTCTACAACTTGCTACAACACTCAAACTCTCACAGTAGTCTTTGCAACTCTCTTGGCTTTCTCAAGCCTTGCTGGTAATATCTTTCTACATGTCTTATCTCTTTGAACATTTTCAAATTCATGTGCATCCCTTGTCTATCAAATCATTTATTTGTCTATATGTATTTTTATCTATCTATCTATAAGGATGTTATGGAGGTGGAAACACTAAGGAACTTGATTGAGGCAAGTACCTAGACAACCCCAAACATTTTTTCCTCTTTTCTATGTGTCCAAGTATTTATGGACATAATTCAATATCACTGAGGTTTGTTGTATTTATTTATTGTTCATTTCTTCTATTTAATATCTTTATTGTACCTTTTTTATTTATTTCTATTGTGTAGCATTTGTTGGTATATTTCTAATTCCGACTCTTGTAGGTTAGTCAAATCATAGAGTTGAATTTCATTTTCTAAGTTTTCTATTTTGGTTCATATGAGACTACAACACTTTTCACGAATATCTATGTGCTACAAATGCATCCTTGGATGAGACACTCAGATTTGGGCTAAAGGTTGTCTATCATCTACACGTTTTGTTTTTGTAATTGGAAGCTTCATTTTTTATCTAGAATTAAATATCTTCACGAGTTTAAGTAGTTGAAGATATCTGAATGTATGTTGTGAAATTGGCTTTCAGAGGAACATTCCTTTTGTATAGTCAAATTTTCTCCATTATAGGTTTAAAATCCAATTTGTAGGTACAAGAAGACTAAGATAACCAAGACAACAATTGCTAAATAAAAAATAGGAGAAAATTCTTGGACTATGGTGCCTAGTTGTATAGCCCTGACAATTTGACTTGAAAATTGGAGGATTTACAGTTTGGAGTCTTCTGATACTAGATCTAACATTTTCTAGCACCAAAACACCTATTTGGACTAAGCTTCCCAACTCCATAGTTTGACTATTTCAAGCTCAAATTTCTCTCACAAGTGCACCTTTGTATCCTAATTTTAGTTATGTACTTGTTTGTATCTCTAATTGTGTTTATCAGCTTGTTTTATCAATTTACATGATCATTTGGTCATTCTTTGAGACCTAATTAGCTCACATATAGGTCAATCAAGAAATATTCATGCAACAAAGGAATAGAGCCTAGGAACTACATGAATCTCTTTGATTAAGAGTTCTCAAGCATAGTACACCTTGTGGTTTCGATTCCAATGTTTTATGAAAGAGGGTTTGGTTCTCGTTAAATTATTAGCTAGATTTGTCCATCTCTCTTCCATACCAAATAATTACAATGCTCATTTTTTTGACATCCCCATCCCTAAGTCATGATTTTAGCAAATTTCTATGGCAATTTTTGATCCACTATCGGGTCATAAATGAAGATTTCTCCTTCACACTTTCAGTGGATTAGACCACGTTGAAACATGTTTGCACTTGATAAATGAGTTGGTAGCTATAATTCCTTCTTATCTTGCCATGTTTCTTCTAATTTTGACACTTCTTCCTAAATAAAATGAATATTAAGCCTCATTTGTAAGTGTTATTCCTTTCTATTCTCTATAGAGATATAATTTTGTAGCTCTATTAATATAAAATTCTCAATACCTTTGAATTAATGAAATTATTGTCTTGTCACCACTTCTCACTCTTGGAACTCTATTTAAATTTACTTTCTTTTATGTCTATATGAATGTTTGTTATCTTCAAGGTTGTATGTTGTGTTAAAAAATGTATGCAAATATTTATTGTGGATTCTCTCTTCACTCTTAATGCTTGTAAAAAATGACCTCCATGCACACTTTTAAGAGCTATTATATTAGATAAATATGTGAGTTATTTTAGTAGTTTGACTTATTCCCTATACTATTGTGGGTAGGAAGAAACAATTAATCTAGGTGTCTCACCGCCCCTTTGGTTTTCATGCATTCCTTCTTACCCTTTTCCCTTTGTAAGATGGTAGAATATGATTAACTATAGGACTTCCAGTACTGTGTTGGACCAACATTTTGCATCTAGGCTAGAGAGGAAGTCGACCTTCTCTGAAGGTTTGTTCTCATCTGCAAGGTCCCAAACCTTGAGGTCAATCCTATTGTGTCATTTGAATGCCCCTTTTTGTTTCTTTTGTATAATAATTTTCATAAAAGGAATAAAAAAGGGAGATTAAAAGGAACATCATTTTTTTCCATTTTTAAAATTACCTTTTATTTAAAGGTTTTTTTACATTTTAAACCTTCCAATAAAGGTACTTTTTGACACACATTCGAATGAAGGTATTTTTAAGTGTTCACCTCCATTCAAGTTCAAAAAAGTGATGTCCTACAAGTGGGACTCACTATTGTGGATTCACCTAGATCAACTTCCATTCTTGAGACAAGGATTATTTTAGATCATTAATAATCAAAGTAATGCCTCCTCTAACTTCTAGGAATTTTATACCTAATACTATTACCAACTTTATTCCATGCGTAAAATAATCTATAAATCTACTAGACACAAATTGCGTCTAATTAACAATCAAACATTTTCACATTCTTACACTATGGAGGAATCTAATGAATCTTATTCTGATAGGTTTTATTAATTATTTCATTAATAAAACTTAAAATAAGGTAATCTTAATCAAATAACCTATTTCATTATTTTGAAAATATATTAAACTTCCCTTTGCTCATAAGTCACCCCAAAGTCAATTAATATTTTCATCTATTACTTGAAAAAAAATTATTTATTTATTTTGATAGATGAAGGGTGGATAGGGCCTACTCCTATTTGTATATTATAATATTCAAAAAGATAAAGCTACATATCTTATGTATCTAAAATTA